>NC_056533.1:485000-785000 GCF_910596095.1 Thunnus maccoyii | reverse complement strand
CCCTGTGAGTTAGCTTGACTACCCCACGGACATGTTTTCCCCCCAACGGAGACTCCCCTCGTCGGACGAGACGAGACTTTGCCCGTGTTCACCCGAACACATTCCTGGATCCGAGAGAGGCCGCTGCTGCAACCAGCGTCCTCAAATTCCCCCGGAGAAAGAGGAAATGAAGTTACTTCGGGATAACGTGGACCGGCTCTGCCCTGCGCGTCTTCGCCGAGTCATCTCTGCTGTTCTCTCCGCCACTCCACTCAGAGCCAGCTGCCGTGTTTTCGCCGACCTGTTTTACCTTGATGGTCACGGTGTTTTTTCCGCAGGTTACACTTCACTCAGCTGGCCGACAGACCCGCTGATTCTCTCCGCTTTAACCTAAATAGCAATTCGGGACTCGGTGCTCCGTTTGGATCTAAACAGAGAGCCGGGGTTAGCTGAGAGGCTAGCAGAGGCGAACTGGTTGTGCTTCTTTCGGTCATGCTGCAATTAACGCTCCGCTGCTGCCTGTTCTCCGCTTTAACCTAAATAACAAATCGGGACTCGGTGCTCCGTTTGGATCTAAACAGAGAGCCGGGGTTAGCTGAGAGGCTAGCAGAGGCGAACTGGTTGTGCTTCTTTCGGTCATGCTGCAGTTAACGCTCCGCTGCTGCCTGTTTGCTGCCTGTTAGTTGTGTTCACCACGCTAGACTATTTTGTGTTTGTTCCGCTCGGGACTACTGTGTTTGTGCTGCCGTGAGTGAGAAAGTAAACTGATTGTCGATCTTAAACCAGACAACGTGCGTTACAGACTGCCGTCCATACGTGCGCTCTCTGTGGAAAAAGAACCGCTTCTCTCTCTCTCTCACGATCGCTTTCCCTCCTCCCTCTCTTGTGACTAACACCATACTCACGTGCGCACAGATACACGCACCGACATCGTTTTGCACATCTGATGGTCAGATAACGTCGGACAAAAGTGTCCAACCTGCAAGTGTCCAACCCTGTGCAAAGCTGTTTGTGTTTTGTTTGGTAGAATTAGATTTTAGAATAGCTATTTATTGAATGAAGCATTTGTTAACTTTGTTAATTTTGCTAAGTTTAATAAACACTGTTATATCTTTAAAGAGAAGGTCTTTAGTCATTATTGGTAACATATTGTGAAAAGTGGCTGATTGAAGGAGTCAGAGCTCGAATTCAACCCCTCTTTGTTCACCCTTGAATGATTATCTCTCAGATATTAACATTCTAGGTGAACTCCCATTTATGAGACTACCTTGCTCGGTTATTGGTCCCGGTTTCGGGGTGGTGCTTCGTATCTGTTAGTTCATATTAATAATTCTGTTAATTGTTATAATTAATTATTATTGATAATTGATAATTATAGCAAATAATTAACTGTGTTCTTCGCAGATCCTACAGTTGGTGCCTGAATTATTGATTAAGGTTAACAATATTTTGATTTCATAATTCATAATTGTCTGAACAGAGGGGTGGGCTCACAGAGAGACACTGGTTAGTATTGTGTGTAAAAAGACTCTCACACTGATCATCTCCAAACGTTTTCTTGGTTCCCACAAGCTCAACTGACTGCGCCGCGGCTTGACGTGCGCAAGGGCGCGAAGGCCCGTCCAACGCTGCTTGCAGCTTTAATTAGGGCCTGAGCCCAAAGGGCGAAGACCCTATTGTTTTTCGTGTGTTTGTTTCTTTCTTATTATTATTCTTTATTAATCCGCCACTTTAACTCTAAATTTGACCCCCTAAACATGCTCAAAAACTCACCAAATTTGGCACGCACATCAGGTCTGGTGAAAAATTTGATAAAATGTAAAAATTAACCCCCGAAGTTCCAAAATGTGCTCTCTAGCGCCACCTATGTATCTAAAACGGCCGCCACGGCCCGTAGGAATGTCGTAGAGAGATCGAACCAAAACTCAATTATTCGTCTCATCAAGACCTACAAATCATACGCTGACACCCCTGACCTAAATCCAACAGGAAGTCTGCAATCAGCTTTTCAAAATAAGACTTTGCCCCAATTTTGGCCCCCGAACAAACGCTATCTCCTCCTAGGGCGTTAATGGTATCGGCTTCAAACTTAAATACATGACTTATCACACTGTGTTGAGCAAAAGTTATTAAAAACTTTGTAATAACTCGAACGGTTTAGATTTAGTAAGCCCTGAAAGTTGGAGTGCGACATTACACCTTACAATGTAAACCAATGGGGAGGCAATCTCTGGGCATGGACTTTGTGCCAAACTGGGGCATCTGGCGTCTAAACTATAAGTCCGACCACTTTCAAACCTGTATCAATGGATTCGCGACGAAAATTCCTACAAAAAAATGTGATTTTTATGTAGGATTTGGCCAAAGTCATGGGATTTATGAGGATATTTCACAAGAAGCGTTCTCTAATATCCTCCTCTCCAACTGCTCCTGGTGATGTCACTCCCTCAGTGCTCTGAAACATTCCGCAATACACACTCATTACAAAATCACAGGAGGAGCAAGAAAAGACTTTAAAACTCACACTCTAATATCTCAAAAACAATAAAAGATAGAAAACACATGTAAATTCAAGATTTGTAGGTCAAAGTCTCGTGGCTCATTTAAAGTTCAAATGAAGTTTGTATCTAAAATTATGTGGAAGCAGTAAATGTTCAAAAAGGTGTGGGTTCGCTCACACTCTCCATTCAAATATATGAGTATTTTTCTGTGTCCAGCTGCAGTTACTTATTGTCTCTACACACCTGACAGTACACATGTCAATCAAACTTTCAAAATAAAAGCACACCACACTTGTAAGAAATATCCCTCATTTTTAAAAAGCGTGATCTGATCCCGACGGGCCAGAGCGCAACAGGAAGTATCATGCGTCGTTCTTTGTTGTATTGCTCCTAGGAAATTTGGCCGATGCACCTGAAATTGACTCAGCTAAGATGTAAGACCTTGGTGATGCTACATTGGGCAGGTCATGACCCATGACCAAACGCCGTTGCCATGGCGACACATCCTTCGCCATGAAATACGATGCTGTATTTTAGGGACAAGGGATGGGTCAACAATCACAAAACTTGGCACACATGTCTGGAGCGACACCAGTTAAAATCCTCGAAACTTCATTTGCATAGACGTGACAATATGGCTCAACAGCGCCCCCTTGAAATTTTCAAAATTGTAGCCCCGCCTTCCAGATTAACCTAGGAAAAAGAAATTCGGGAGGCTTATGTATCATGTGAAGACGCACAAAAAAGCCTCTTGGAGCCGTATTGTAAGTCCTACAGGAAGTCGGCCATCTTGATAAAAGTGGTCATTTTTCGCGTTTATGTATCTCATCATTGTCCGCAATCTCAATTTCAAAATATGATTTTGTGCCAATTTTGGACCTTGAATAAACGCTATCTCCTCCTAGGGCATTAATGGTATCGGCTTCAAACTTTAATACTTAACTTATCACACTGTGTTGAGCAAAAGTTATTAAAAACTTTGTAATAACTCGAACGGTTTAGATTTAGTAAGCCCTGAAAGTTGGAGTGCGACATTACACCTTACAATGTAAACCAATGGGGAGGCAATCTCTGGGCATGGACTTTGTGCCAAACTGGGGCATCTGGTGTCTAAACTATAAGTCCGACCACTTTCAAACCTGTATCAATGGATTCGCAACGAAAATTCCTACAAAAAAATGTAATTTTTATGTAGAATTTGGCCAAAGTTATGGGATTTATGAGGATATTTCACAAGTAGAGTACACTAATATCCTTCTCTGCAGTTGAGAGGGAGAGAGAGAGAATGGGGGGGAGGGATGGGTGGAGCAGCAGGTTCGTTATGTAGTTTATTAGACAGACAGGAATAATGTGTAGGATTTAATCATTGGTTCACAGCCTGAAGCAGAGGGTGGCAGTAATGCACCTAATATTCTGGTTGTCAATCATTGTTATAAACCAGAAATAGGAGGGTAAAATATTTTCCCGCACAGAGTGGTACATCCTGTCAACCGAGGGATTTCCTATCTGTGCAGCTGAACACAGCAGTTCTCTACGTACTGTTTTACCGTGATGGTCACGGTGTTTTTTCCGTAGGTTTCACTTACTCAGCTGGCCGACAGACCCGCTAGTTCTCTCCACCTTAACCTAAATAACATATCGGGGCTCGGTGCTCCGGTTGGATCTAAACAGATAGCCAGGGTTAGCTAAGAGGCTAGCAGAGGCTAACTGGTTGTGCTTCTTTCCGGTCATGCTGCAGTTAACGCTCCGCTGCTGCCTGTTCTCCGCTTTAACCTAAATAACAAATCGGGACTCGGTGCTCCGTTTGGATCTAAACGGGGAGCCGGGGTTAGCTGAGAGGCTAGCAGAGGCTAACTGGTTGTGCTTCTTTCGGTCATGCTGCAGTTAACGCTCCGCTGCTGCCTGTTTGCTGCCTGTTAGTTGTGTTCACCACGCTAGACTATTTTGTGTTTGTCCCGCTCGGGACTACTGTGTTTGTGCTGCCGTGAGTGAGAAAGTAAACTGATTTGTCGATCTGAAACCAGACAACGTGCGTTACAGACTGCCGTCCATACGTGCGCTCTCTGTGGAAAAAGAACCGCTTCTCTCTCTCTCTCACGATCGCTTTCCCTCCTTCCTCTCTTGTGACTAACACCACACTCACGCGCGCACAGATACACGCACCGACATCGTTTTGCACATCTGATGGTCAGATAACGTCGGACAAAAGTGTCCAACCTGCAAGTGTCCAACCCTGTGCAAAGCTGTTTGTGTTTTGTTTGGTAGAATTAGATTTTAGAATAGCTATTTATTGAATGAAGCATTTGTTAACTTTGTTAATTTTGCTAAGTTTCATAAACACTGTTATATCTTTAAAGAGAAGTTCTTTTGTCATTATTGGTAACATATTGTGAAAAGTGGCTGATTGAAGGAGTCAGAGCTCGAATTCAACCGTTCTTTGTTTACCCTTGAATGTTGATATCTCTCAGATATGAACATTCTAGGTGAACTCCCATTTATGAGATTACCTTGTTCGGTTATTAGTCCCGGTTTCCGGGTGGTGCTCCGTATTTGTTAGTTCATATTAATAATTCTGTTAATTGTTATAATTATTTATTATTGATAATTGATAATTATAGCAACTGTGTTCCTTGCAGATCCTACAGTTGGTGCCTGAATTATTGATTAAGGTGAACAATATTTTGATTTCATAATCTATAATTACCCATAATTGTTTGTGAACAGAGGGGTGGGCTCACAGAGAGACACTGGTTAGTATTGTGTGTCTAAAGACTCTCACACTGATCATCTCCAAACGTTTTCTTGGTTCCCAGAAGCTTAGGTGACTGCGCCACGGCCTGCTGTGCGCAAGGGTGCGAAGGCCCGTTCAACGCTGCTTGCAGCTTTAATTAGGGCCTGAGCCCAAAGGGCGAAGACCCTCTTGTTTTTCGTGTGTTTGTTTGTTTCTTATTATTATTATTATTATTATTATTATTCTTTATTATTACGCCACTTTAACTCTAAATTTGACCCCCTAAACATGCTCAAAAACTCACCAAATTTGGCACGCACATCAGGAATGGTGAAAAATTTGATAAAATGTAAAAATTAAACCCCAAAGTGCCAAAATGTGCTCTCTAGCGCCACCTATGTATCTAAAACGGCCACCACGGCCCGTAGGAATGTCGTAGAGAGATCGAACCAAAACCCAATTATTCGTCTCATCAAGACCTACAAATCATACGCTGACACCCCTGACCTAAATCCAACAGGAAATCTGTAATGTCAATTTCAAAGTATGATTTTTTACCAATTTTGGACCTTGAATAAACGCTATCTCCTCCTAGGGCGTTAATGGTATCGGCTTCAAACTTTAATACAGAACTTATCACACTGTGTTGAGCAAAAGTTATTAAAAACTTTGTAATAACTCGAACGGTTTAGATTTAGTAAGCCCTGAAAGTTGGAGTGCGACATTACACCTTACAATGTAAACCAATGGGGAGGCAAATTCTGGGCATGGACTTTGTGCCAAACTGGGGCATCTGGCGTCTAAACTATAAGTCCCACCACTTTCAAACCTGTATCAATGGATTCGCGACGAAAATTCCTACAAAAAAATGATATTTTTATGTAGGATTTGGCCAAAGTTATGGGATTTATGAGGATTTTTCACAAGAAGATCACTTTGAAATCTTTCCTTCCAACTGTGAGGGAGAGAGAGAGAATGGGAGGGGGGGGATGGGTAAAGTAAACATCTGCCTGTGACAGAAGCCCTTGGACTGCACCACACTCCACTTACTTAGTGCTTTCACACATGTGACAGCAGTGTTCAATCCTTACTTCTTTTCAAGGAGCGCATGTGCTCCTAAATGAAAGAAATTAGGAGCATACATATAACTTTAGGAGCACACTGAAAAATGTTCAAGTAAGAGTTTCTTACAGAAAACAATTCATTTCATACATATTTACAATTTATCACATACATATTTAAACTCTGTGTGTGTGTGTGTGTGTGTATGTAAATCACAATTAGCTGTTTTTAGGGGTGCTTGTTTATGGCAAAAATTATAATCACAATCAGTTTTGTTCAATATTGAGATCATGATTATTTAACATGATTACTTTTTGACTGTCATCTTCTCCACTTGCTGTTGTTCATACATGCACATATTTTTTCTAACTTGGCTGAGGAGACTATTACATATGTAATCATATATTGTAGTAATGATTAAGAAAAACTATAGCCGATATGAGGGAAAAACTCAGGAAGGCTGGAGTTCCGGAGCTCCGTATTAAAACTGTAATGGACCTGCCATGAGGGTGGAGCAAACTCCATTTCCAAGGATGCTTTGCGATTTTCACACCAAAGCAGGGAGCAGTCCACATTGGTCCCTCATTGGCGGAGACGCTCCTGCACAGCGGAGCGTCCTGAGGACGCAGCCATGACATCACCATCCCTTTATAAGCGAGCACGCCCAAAATACACGTCTTTTCGATGTCACTGAGCTAGGGGTAACTTCTGTTCCCCTGTGAGTTAGCTTGACTACCCCACGGACATGTTTTCCCCCCAACGGAGACTCCCCTCGTCGGACGAGACGAGACTTTGCCCGTGTTCACCCGAACACATTCCTGGATCCGAGAGAGACCGCTGCTGCAACCAGCGTCCTCAAATTCCCCCGGAGAAAGAGGAAATGAAGTTACTTCGGGATAACGTGGACCGGCTCTGCCCTGCGCGTCTTCGCCGAGTCATCTCTGCTGTTCTCTCCGCCACTCCACTCAGAGCCAGCTGCCGTGTTTTCGCCGACCTGTTTTACCTTGATGGTCACGGTGTTTTTTCCGCAGGTTACACTTCACTCAGCTGGCCGACAGACCCGCTGATTCTCTCCGCTTTAACCTAAATAGCAATTCGGGACTCGGTGCTCCGTTTGGATCTAAACAGAGAGCCGGGGTTAGCTGAGAGGCTAGCAGAGGCTAACTGGTTGTGCTTCTTTCGGTCATGCTGCAATTAACGCTCCGCTGCTGCCTGTTCTCCGCTTTAACCTAAATAACAAATCGGGACTCGGTGCTCCGTTTGGATCTAAACAGAGAGCCGGGGTTAGCTGAGAGGCTAGCAGAGGCTAACTGGTTGTGCTTCTTTCGGTCATGCTGCAGTTAACGCTCCGCTGCTGCCTGTTTGCTGCCTGTTAGTTGTGTTCACCACGCTAGACTATTTTGTGTTTGTCCCGCTCGGGACTACTGTGTTTGTGCTGCCGTGAGTGAGAAAGTAAACTGATTGTCGATCTTAAACCAGACAACGTGCGTTACAGACTGCCGTCCATACGTGCGCTCTCTGTGGAAAAAGAACCGCTTCTCTCTCTCTCACGATCGCTTTCCCTCCTCCCTCTCTTGTGACTAACACCATACTCACGTGCGCACAGATACACGCACCGACATCGTTTTGCACATCTGATGGTCAGATAACGTCGGACAAAAGTGTCCAACCTGCAAGTGTCCAACCCTGTGCAAAGCTGTTTGTGTTTTGTTTGGTAGAATTAGATTTTAGAATAGCTATTTATTGAATGAAGCATTTGTTAACTTTGTTAATTTTGCTAAGTTTAATAAACACTGTTATATCTTTAAAGAGAAGGTCTTTAGTCATTATTGGTAACATATTGTGAAAAGTGGCTGATTGAAGGAGTCAGAGCTCGAATTCAACCCCTCTTTGTTCACCCTTGAATGATTATCTCTCAGATATTAACATTCTAGGTGAACTCCCATTTATGAGACTACCTTGCTCGGTTATTGGCCCCGGTTTCGGGGTGGTGCTTCGTATCTGTTAGTTCATATTAATAATTCTGTTAATTGTTATAATTAATTATTATTGATAATTGATAATTATAGCAAATAATTAACTGTGTTCTTCGCAGATCCTACAGTTGGTACCTGAATTATTGATTAAGGTTAACAATATTTTGATTTCATAATTGTCTGTGAACAGAGGGGTGGGCTCACAGAGAGACACTGGTTAGTATTGTGTGTAAAAAGACTCTCACACTAATCATCTCCAAACGTTTTCTTGGTTCCCACAAGCTCAACTGACTGCGCCGCGGCTTGACGTGCGCAAGGGCGCGAAGGCCCGTCCAACGCTGCTTGCAGCTTTAATTAGGGCCTGAGCCCAAAGGGCGAAGACCCTCTTGTTTTTCGTGTGTTTGTTTGTTTCTTATTATTATTATTATTATTAGGGCCTGAGCCCAAAGGGCGAAGACCCTCTTGTTTTTCGTGTGTTTGTTTGTTTCTTATTATTATTATTATTATTAGGGCCTGAGCCCAAAGGGCGAAGACCCTATTGTTTTTCGTGCGTTTGTTTCTTTATTATTCTTTCTTTCTTGTTACGCCACTTTAACTCTAAATTTGACCCCCTAAACATGCTCAAAAACTCACCAAATTTGGCACGCACATCAGGAATGGTGAAAAATTTGATAAAATGTAAAAATTAAACCCCAAAGTGCCAAAATGTGCTCTCTAGCGCCACCTATGTATCTAAAACGGCCACCACGGCCCGTAGGAATGTCGTAGAGAGATCGAACCAAAACCCAATTATTCGTCTCATCAAGACCTACAAATCATACGCTGACACCCCTGACCTAAATCCAACAGGAAATCTGTAATGTCAATTTCAAAGTATGATTTTTTGCCAATTTTGGACCTTGAATAAACGCTATCTCCTCCTAGGGCGTTAATGGTATCGGCTTCAAACTTTAATACATGACTTATCACACTGTGTTGAGCAAAAGTTATTAAAAACTTTGTAATAACTCGAACGGTTTAGATTTAGTAAGCCCTGAAAGTTGGAGTGCGACATTACACCTTACAATGTAAACCAATGGGGAGGCAAATTCTGGGCATGGACTTTGTGCCAAACTGGGGCATCTGGCGTCTAAACTATAAGTCCCACCACTTTCAAACCTGTATCAATGGATTCGCGACGAAAATTCCTACAAAAAAATGATATTTTTATGTAGGATTTGGCCAAAGTTATGGGATTTATGAGGATTTTTCACAAGAAGATCACTTTGAAATCTTTCCTTCCAACTGTGAGGGAGAGAGAGAGAATGGGAGGGGGGGGATGGGTAAAGTAAACATCTGCCTGTGACAGAAGCCCTTGGACTGCACCACACTCCACTTACTTAGTGCTTTCACACATGTGACAGCAGTGTTCAATCCTTACTTCTTTTCAAGGAGCGCATGTGCTCCTAAATGAAAGAAATTAGGAGCATACATATAACTTTAGGAGCACACTGAAAAATGTTCAAGTAAGAGTTTCTTACAGAAAACAATTCATTTCATACATATTTACAATTTATCACATACATATTTAAACTCTGTGTGTGTGTGTGTGTGTGTGTGTGTGTGTGTGTGTGTGTGTGTAAATCACAATTAGCTGTTTTTAGGGGTGCTTGTTTATGGCAAAAATTATAATCACAATCAGTTTTGTTCAATATTGAGATCATGATTATTTAACATGATTACTTTTTGACTGTCATCTTCTGCAATTGCTGTTGTTCATACATGCACATATTTTTTCTAACTTGGCTGAGGAGACTATTACATATGTAATCATATATTGTAGTAATGATTAAGAAAAACTATAGCCTATATGAGGGAAAAACTCAGGAAGGCTGGAGTTCCGGAGCTCCGTATTAAAACTGTAATGGACCTGCCATGAGGGTGGAGCAAACTCCATTTCCAAGGATGCTTTTCGATTTTCACACTTCAGCAGGGAGCAGTCAACATCGGTCCCTCATTGGCGGAGACGCTCCTGCACAGCGGAGCGTCCTGAGGACGCAGCCATGACATCACCACCTCTTTATAAGCGAGCACGCCCAAACTACACGTCTTTCCCATGTCACTGAGCTAGGGGTAACTCCTGTTCCCCTGTGAGTTAGCTTGACTACCCCACGAACATGTTTTCCCCTCATCGAAGACTCCCCTCGTCGGACGAGACGAGACTTTGCCCGTGTTCACCCGAACACATTCCTGGACCCGAGAGAGACCGCTGCTGCAACCAGCGTCCTCAAATTCCCCCGAGAAAGAGGAAATGAAGTTACTTCGGGATAACGTGGACCGGCTCTGCCCTGCGCGTCTTCGCCGAGTCGTCTCTGCTGTTCTCTCCGCCACTCCACTCAGAACCAGCTGCCGTGTTTCCGCCGACGTGCGAGAACGGCACCGTCTGCCTCCGAGCCAAGAACAAAGATGGACATTAAGACGGACTACACACACACACAACCTGCGCACTTTCTGAAGCGACCAAGTAAGAGGCATAAGTCTGGGCATAGGCAGTGTTAGTTGTGTGTTCTTTTCAGCATCAGTTGCTGTTGTTTAGCATTTAGCCTTTTTAGCTTTATTGCTATTGTTCTTGTTGTGTGAGTTGACGGACCGCCGAGTCCATTTTTCTCTGCTTTACTCTGAGTAGTATTTTAAGTTTGCTGCCTGTTAGTTATGTTCACTACGCTAGACTATTTTGTGTTTGTCCCGCTCGGGACTACTGCTGTCTTTCTGCCGCCGTGAGTGAGAAAGTAACTGCTTTGTCGATCTGAAACCAGACAACGTACGTTACAGACTGCCGTCCGTACGTGCGCTCTCTGTGGACAAAAGAGCCGCTTCTCTCCCTCTCACGATCGCTTTCCCTCCTTCCTCTCTTGCTACTAACACACACACACACACACACACACACACACACACACACACACACATACATATATACATACATACATACATACACGCATTCCCCTGCAAGTGTCCAACCCTGTGCAAAGCTGTTTGTGTTTTGTTTGGTAGAATTAGATTTTAGAATAGCTATTTATTGAATGAAGCATTTGTTAACTTTGTTAATTTTGCTAAGTTTCATAAACACTGTTATATCTTTAAAGAGAAGTTCTTTAGTCATTATTGGTAACATATTGTGAAAAGTGGCTGATTGAAGGAGTCAGAGCTCGAATTCAACCCTTCTTTGTTCACCCTTGACTGATTATCTCTCAGATATGAACATTCTAGGTGAACTCCCATTTATGAGACTACCTTGCTCGGTTATTGGCCCCGGTTTCGGGGTGGTGCTTCGTATCTGTTAGTTCATATTAATAATTCTGTTAATTGTTATAATTAATTATTATTGATAATTGATAATTATAGCAAATAATTAACTGTGTTCTTCGCAGATTCCTACAGTTGGTACCTGAATTACTGATTAAGGTTAACAATATTTTGATGTCATAATTCATAATTGTCTGTGAACGGAGGGGTGGGCTCACAGAGAGACACTGGTTAGTATTGTGTGTAAAAAGACTCTCACACTGATCATCTCCAAACGCTTTCTTGGTTCCCACAAGCTCAACTGACTGCGCCGCGGCCCGCTGTGCGCAAGGGCGCGAAGGCCCGTCCAACGCTGCTTGCAGCTTTAATTATTATTATTCTTTATTATTACGCCACTTTAACTCTAAATTTGACCCCCTAAACATGCTCAAAAACTCACCAAATTTGGCACGCACATCAGGAATGGTGAAAAATTTGATAAAATGTAAAAATTAAACCCCAAAGTGCCAAAATGTGCTCTCTAGCGCCACCTATGTATCTAAAACGGCCACCACGGCCCGTAGGAATGTCGTAGAGAGATCGAACCAAAACCCAATTATTCGTCTCATCAAGACCTACAAATCATACGCTGACACCCCTGACCTAAATCCAACAGGAAATCTGCAATGTCCATTTCAAAGTATGATTTTTTGCCAATTTTGGACCTTGAATAAACGCTATCTCCTCCTAGGGCGTTAATGGTATCGGCTTCAAACTTTAATACATGACTTATCACACTGTGTTGAGCAAAAGTTATTAAAAACTTTGTAATAACTCGAACGGTTTAGATTTAGTAAGCCCTGAAAGTTGGAGTGCGACATTACACCTTACAATGTAAACCAATGGGGAGGCAAATTCTGGGCATGGACTTTGTGCCAAACTGGGGCATCTGGCGTCTAAACTATAAGTCCCACCACTTTCAAACCTGTATCAATGGATTCGCGACGAAAATTCCTACAAAAAAATGATATTTTTATGTAGGATTTGGCCAAAGTTATGGGATTTATGAGGATTTTTCACAAGAAGATCACTTTGAAATCTTTCCTTCCAACTGTGAGGGAGAGAGAGAGAATGGGAGGGGGGGGATGGGTAAAGTAAACATCTGCCTGTGACAGAAGCCCTTGGACTGCACCACACTCCACTTACTTAGTGCTTTCACACATGTGACAGCAGTGTTCAATCCTTACTTCTTTTCAAGGAGCGCATGTGCTCCTAAATGAAAGAAATTAGGAGCATACATATAACTTTAGGAGCACACTGAAAAATGTTCAAGTAAGAGTTTCTTACAGAAAACAATTCATTTCATACATATTTACAATTTATCACATACATATTTAAACTCTGTGTGTGTGTGTGTGTGTGTGTGTGTGTGTGTGTATGTAAATCACAATTAGCTGTTTTTAGGGGTGCTTGTTTATGGCAAAAATTATAATCACAATCAGTTTTGTTCAATATTGAGATCATGATTATTTAACATGATTACTTTTTGACTGTCATCTTCTGCAATTGCTGTTGTTCATACATGCACATATTTTTTCTAACTTGGCTGAGGAGACTATTACATATGTAATCATATATTGTAGTAATGATTAAGAAAAACTATAGCCTATATGAGGGAAAAACTCAGGAAGGCTGGAGTTCCGGAGCTCCGTATTAAAACTGTAATGGACCTGCCATGAGGGTGGAGCAAACTCCATTTCCAAGGATGCTTTTCGATTTTCACACTTCAGCAGGGAGCAGTCAACATCGGTCCCTCATTGGCGGAGACGCTCCTGCACAGCGGAGCGTCCTGAGGACGCAGCCATGACATCACCACCTCTTTATAAGCGAGCACGCCCAAACTACACGTCTTTCCCATGTCACTGAGCTAGGGGTAACTCCTGTTCCCCTGTGAGTTAGCTTGACTACCCCACGAACATGTTTTCCCCTCATCGAAGACTCCCCTCGTCGGACGAGACGAGACTTTGCCCGTGTTCACCCGAACACATTCCTGGACCCGAGAGAGACCGCTGCTGCAACCAGCGTCCTCAAATTCCCCCGAGAAAGAGGAAATGAAGTTACTTCGGGATAACGTGGACCGGCTCTGCCCTGCGCGTCTTCGCCGAGTCGTCTCTGCTGTTCTCTCCGCCACTCCACTCAGAACCAGCTGCCGTGTTTCCGCCGACGTGCGAGAACGGCACCGTCTGCCTCCGAGCCAAGAACAAAGATGGACATTAAGACGGACTACACACACACACAACCTGCGCACTTTCTGAAGCGACCAAGTAAGAGGCATAAGTCTGGGCATAGGCAGTGTTAGTTGTGTGTTCTTTTCAGCATCAGTTGCTGTTGTTTAGCATTTAGCCTTTTTAGCTTTATTGCTATTGTTCTTGTTGTGTGAGTTGACGGACCGCCGAGTCCATTTTTCTCTGCTTTACTCTGAGTAGTATTTTAAGTTTGCTGCCTGTTAGTTATGTTCACTACGCTAGACTATTTTGTGTTTGTCCCGCTCGGGACTACTGCTGTCTTTCTGCCGCCGTGAGTGAGAAAGTAACTGCTTTGTCGATCTGAAACCAGACAACGTACGTTACAGACTGCCGTCCGTACGTGCGCTCTCTGTGGACAAAAGAGCCGCTTCTCTCCCTCTCACGATCGCTTTCCCTCCTTCCTCTCTTGCTACTAACACACACACACACACACACACACACACACACACACACACACACACACATACATATATACATACATACATACATACACGCATTCCCCTGCAAGTGTCCAACCCTGTGCAAAGCTGTTTGTGTTTTGTTTGGTAGAATTAGATTTTAGAATAGCTATTTATTGAATGAAGCATTTGTTAACTTTGTTAATTTTGCTAAGTTTCATAAACACTGTTATATCTTTAAAGAGAAGTTCTTTAGTCATTATTGGTAACATATTGTGAAAAGTGGCTGATTGAAGGAGTCAGAGCTCGAATTCAACCCTTCTTTGTTCACCCTTGACTGATTATCTCTCAGATATGAACATTCTAGGTGAACTCCCATTTATGAGACTACCTTGCTCGGTTATTGGCCCCGGTTTCGGGGTGGTGCTTCGTATCTGTTAGTTCATATTAATAATTCTGTTAATTGTTATAATTAATTATTATTGATCATTGATAATTATAGCAAATAATTAACTGTGTTCTTCGCAGATTCCTACAGTTGGTACCTGAATTACTGATTAAGGTTAACAATATTTTGATGTCATAATTCATAATTGTCTGTGAACGGAGGGGTGGGCTCACAGAGAGACACTGGTTAGTATTGTGTGTAAAAAGACTCTCACACTGATCATCTCCAAACGCTTTCTTGGTTCCCACAAGCTCAACTGACTGCGCCGCGGCCCGCTGTGCGCAAGGGCGCGAAGGCCCGTCCAACGCTGCTTGCAGCTTTAATTAGGGCCTGAGCCCAAAGGGCGAAGACCCTCTTGTTTTTCGTGTGTTTGTTTGTTTCTTATTATTATTATTATTATTATTATTATTCTTTATTATTACGCCACTTTAACTCTAAATTTGACCCCCTAAACATGCTCAAAAACTCACCAAATTTGGCACGCACATCAGGAATGGTGAAAAATTTGATAAAATGTAAAAATTAAACCCCAAAGTGCCAAAATGTGCTCTCTAGCGCCACCTATGTATCTAAAACGGCCACCACGGCCCGTAGGAATGTCGTAGAGAGATCGAACCAAAACCCAATTATTCGTCTCATCAAGACCTACAAATCATACGCTGACACCCCTGACCTAAATCCAACAGGAAATCTGTAATGTCAATTTCAAAGTATGATTTTTTGCCAATTTTGGACCTTGAATAAACGCTATCTCCTCCTAGGGCGTTAATGGTATCGGCTTCAAACTTTAATACAGAACTTATCACACTGTGTTGAGCAAAAGTTATTAAAAACTTTGTAATAACTCGAACGGTTTAGATTTAGTAAGCCCTGAAAGTTGGAGTGCGACATTACACCTTACAATGTAAACCAATGGGGAGGCAAATTCTGGGCATGGACTTTGTGCCAAACTGGGGCATCTGGCGTCTAAACTATAAGTCCCACCACTTTCAAACCTGTATCAATGGATTCGCGACGAAAATTCCTACAAAAAAATGATATTTTTATGTAGGATTTGGCCAAAGTTATGGGATTTATGAGGATTTTTCACAAGAAGATCACTTTGAAATCTTTCCTTCCAACTGTGAGGGAGAGAGAGAGAATGGGAGGGGGGGGATGGGTAAAGTAAACATCTGCCTGTGACAGAAGCCCTTGGACTGCACCACACTCCACTTACTTAGTGCTTTCACACATGTGACAGCAGTGTTCAATCCTTACTTCTTTTCAAGGAGCGCATGTGCTCCTAAATGAAAGAAATTAGGAGCATACATATAACTTTAGGAGCACACTGAAAAATGTTCAAGTAAGAGTTTCTTACAGAAAACAATTCATTTCATACATATTTACAATTTATCACATACATATTTAAACTCTGTGTGTGTGTGTGTGTGTGTATGTAAATCACAATTAGCTGTTTTTAGGGGTGCTTGTTTATGGCAAAAATTATAATCACAATCAGTTTTGTTCAATATTGAGATCATGATTATTTAACATGATTACTTTTTGACTGTCATCTTCTGCAATTGCTGTTGTTCATACATGCACATATTTTTTCTAACTTGGCTGAGGAGACTATTACACATCTAATCATATATTGTAGTAATGATTAAGAAAAAGTATAGCCTATATGAGGGAAAAACTCAGGAAGGCTGGAGCTCCGGAGCTCCGTATTAAAACTGTAATGGACCTGCCATGAGGGTGGAGCAAACTCCATTTCCAAGAATGCTTTGCGATTTTCACACCTCAGCAGGGAGCAGTCAATATCGGTCCCTCATTGGCGGAGACGCTCCTGCACAGCGGAGCGTCCTGAGGACGCAGCCATGACATCACCACCCCTTTATAAGCGAGCACGCCCGAAATATACGTCTTTCCCATGTCACTGAGCTAGGGTTAACTCCTGTTCCCCTGTGAGTTAGCTTGACTACCCCACGAACATGTTTTCCCCTCATCGAAGACTCCCCTCGTCGGACGAGACGAGACTTTGCCCGTGTTCACCCGAACACATTCCTGGACCCGAGAGAGACTGCTGCTGCAACCAGCGTCCTCAAATTCCCCCGGAGAAAGAGGAAATGAAGTTACTTCGGGATAACGTGGACCGGCTCTGCCCTGCGCGTCTTCGCCGAGTCATCTCTGCTGTTCTCTCCGCCACTCCACTCAGAGCCAGCTGCCGTGTTTTCGCCGACCTGTTTTACCTTGATGGTCACGGTGTTTTTTCCGCAGGTTACACTTCACTCAGCTGGCCGACAGACCCGCTGATTCTCTCCGCTTTAACCTAAATAGCAATTCGGGACTCGGTGCTCCGTTTGGATCTAAACAGAGAGCCGGGGTTAGCTGAGAGGCTAGCAGAGGCTAACTGGTTGTGCTTCTTTCGGTCATGCTGCAGTTAACGCTCCGCTGCTGCCTGTTTGCTGCCTGTTAGTTGTGTTCACCACGCTTGACTATTTTGTGTTTGTCCCGCTCGGGACTACTGTGTTTGTGCTGCCGTGAGTGAGAAAGTAAACTGATTTGTCGATCTTAAACCAGACAACGTGCGTTACAGACTGCCGTCCATACGTGCGCTCTCTGTGGAAAAAGAACCGCTTCTCTCTCTCTCACGATCGCTCTCCCTCCTCCCTCTCTTGTGACTAACACCATACTCACGCGCGCACAGATACACGCACCGACATCGTTTTGCACATCTGATGGTCAGATAACGTCGGACAAAAGTGTCCAACCTGCAAGTGTCCAACCCTGTGCAAAGCTGTTTGTGTTTTGTTTGGTAGAATTAGATTTTAGAATAGCTGTTTATTGAATGAAGCATTTGTTAACTTTGTTAATTTTGCTAAGTTTCATAAACACTGTTATATCTTTAAAGAGAAGTTCTTTAGTCATTATTGGTAACATATTGTGAAAAGTGGCTGATTGAAGGAGTCAGAGCTCGAATTCAACCCTTCTTTGTTCACCCTTGACTGATTATCTCTCAGATATGAACATTCTAGGTGAACTCCCATTTATGAGACTACCTTGCTCGGTTATTGGCCCCGGTTTCGGGGTGGTGCTTCGTATCTGTTAGTTCATATTAATAATTCTGTTAATTGTTATAATTAATTATTATTGATAATTGATAATTATAGCAAATAATTAACTGTGTTCTTCGCAGATTCCTACAGTTGGTACCTGAATTACTGATTAAGGTTAACAATATTTTGATGTCATAATTCATAATTGTCTGTGAACGGAGGGGTGGGCTCACAGAGAGACACTGGTTAGTATTGTGTGTAAAAAGACTCTCACACTGATCATCTCCAAACGCTTTCTTGGTTCCCACAAGCTCAACTGACTGCGCCGCGGCCCGCTGTGCGCAAGGGCGCGAAGGCCCGTCCAACGCTGCTTGCAGCTTTAATTAGGGCCTGAGCCCAAAGGGCGAAGACCCTCTTGTTTTTCGTGTGTTTGTTTGTTTCTTATTATTATTATTATTATTAGGGCCTGAGCCCAAAGGGCGAAGACCCTCTTGTTTTTCGTCCGTTTGTTTCTTTATTATTATTATTATTATTATTATTCTTTCTTTCTTGTTACGCCACTTTAACTCTAAATTTGACCCCCTAAACATGCTCAAAAACTCACCAAATTTGGCACGCACATCAGGAATGGTGAAAAATTTGATAAAATGTAAAAATTAAACCCCAAAGTGCCAAAATGTGCTCTCTAGCGCCACCTATGTATCTAAAACGGCCACCACGGCCCGTAGGAATGTCGTAGAGAGATCGAACCAAAACCCAATTATTCGTCTCATCAAGACCTACAAATCATACGCTGACACCCCTGACCTAAATCCAACAGGAAATCTGCAATGTCCATTTCAAAGTATGATTTTTTGCCAATTTTGGACCTTGAATAAACGCTATCTCCTCCTAGGGCGTTAATGGTATCGGCTTCAAACTTTAATACATGACTTATCACACTGTGTTGAGCAAAAGTTATTAAAAACTTTGTAATAACTCGAACGGTTTAGATTTAGTAAGCCCTGAAAGTTGGAGTGCGACATTACACCTTACAATGTAAACCAATGGGGAGGCAAATTTTGGGCATGGACTTTGTGCCAAACTGGGGCATCTGGCGTCTAAACTATAAGTCCCACCACTTTCAAACCTGTATCAATGGATTCGCGACGAAAATTCCTACAAAAAAATGATATTTTTATGTAGGATTTGGCCAAAGTTATGGGATTTATGAGCATATTTCACAAGTAGAGTACACTAAAATCTTCTCTGCAGCTGTGAGGGAGAGAGAGAGAATGGGAGGGGGGGGATGGGTAAAGTAAACATCTACTGCCTGTGACAGAAGCCCTTGGACTGCAGCAGTGACAGCAGTGTTCAATCATTACTTTTTTTCAAGGAGTACATGTGCTCCTAAATGACAGAAATTAGGAGCATACATATAACTTTAGGAGCACACTGAAAAATGTTCAAGTAAGAGTTTCTTAAAGAAAACAATTCATTACATACATATTTACAATTTATCACATACATATTTAAACTTTGTGTGTGTGTATGTGTGTACGTAAATCACAATTTGCTGTTTTTAGGGGTGCTTGATTATGGCAAAAATTATAATCACAATCATTTTTGTTCAATATTGAGATCATGATTATTTAACATGATTACTTTTTGACTGTCATCTTCTCCAATTGCTGTTGTTCATACATGCACATATTTTTTCTAACTTGGCTGAGGAGACTATTACATATGTAATCATATATTGTAGTAATGATTAAGAAAAACTATAGCTTATATGAGGGAAAAACTCAGGAAGGCTGGAGTTCCGGAGCTCCGTATTAAAACTGTAATGGACCTGCCATGAGGGTGGAGCAAACTCCATTTCCAAGGATGCTTTGCGATTTTCACACTTCAGCAGGGAGCAGTCAACATCGGTCCCTCATTGGCGGAGACGCTCCTGCACAGCGGAGCGTCCTGAGGACGCAGCCATGACATCACCACCCCTTTATAAGCGAGCACGCCCAAACTACACGTCTTTCCCATGTCACTGAGCTAGGGGTAACTCCTGTTCCCCTGTGAGTTAGCTTGACTACCCCACGAACATGTTTTCCCCTCATCGAAGACTCCCCTCGTCGGACGAGACGAGACTTTGTCCGTGTTCACCCGAACACATTCCTGGACCCGAGAGAGACCGCTGCTGCAACCAGCGTCCTCAAATTCCCCCGAGAAAGAGGAAATGAAGTTACTTCGGGATAACGTGGACCGGCTCTGCCCTGCGCGTCTTCGCCGAGTTGTCTCTGCTGTTCTCTCCGCCATTCCACTCAGAGCCAGCTGCCGTGTTTTCGACGACGTGCGAGAACGGCACCGTCTGCCTCCGAGCCAAGAACAAAGATGGACATTAAGACGGACTACACACACACACAACCTGCGCACTTTCTGAAGCGACCAAGTAAGAGGCATAAGTCTGGGCATAGGCAGTGTTAGTTGTGTGTTCTTTTCAGCATCAGTTGCTGTTGTTTAGCATTTAGCCTTTTTAGCTTTATCGCTGTTGTTCTTGTTGTGTGAGTTGACGGACCGCCGAGTCCATTTTTCTCTGCTTTACTCTGAGGAGTATTTTAAGTTTGCTGCCTGTTAGTTGTGTTCACCACGCTAGACTATTTTGTGTTTTTCCCGGTCGGTACAACTGCTACTTTTGTGCCACCGTGAGTGAGAAAGTAAATTGATTTGTCGATCAGAAACCAGACAACGTACGTTACAGACTGCCGTCCGTACGTGCGCTCTCTGTGGTCAAAAGAGCCGCTTCTCTCCCTCTCACGATCGCTTTCCCTCCTTCCTCTCTTGCTACTAACACACACACACACACACACACACACACACACACACACACACACACACACACACACGCATTCCCCTGCAAGTGTCCAACTCTGTGCAAAGCTGTTTGTGTTTTGTTTGGTAGAATTAGATTTTAGAATAGCTGTTTATTGAATGAAGTATTTGTTAACTTTGTTAATTTTGCTAAGTTTAATAAACAATGTTATATCTTTAAAGAGAAGTTCTTTTGTCATTATTGTGTGTAACATATTGTGAGAAGTGGCTGATTAAAGGAGTCAGAGCTTGAATTCAACCCTTCTTTGTTCACCCTTGAATGTTGATATCTCGCAGATATTAGCATTCTAGGTGAAATCCCATTTATGAGATTACCTTGTTCGGTTATTGGTCCTGGTTTCCGGGTGGTGCTCCGTGCTTGTTAGTTCATATTAATAATTCTATTAATTATTATAATTAGTTAATTATCTTAGATAATTGATAATTATGGCAAATAATCAACTGTGTTCCTCATACATGCTACAGTTGGTGCCTGAATTATTGATTAAGGTTAACAATATTTTAATTTCATAAGCCATAATTATCTGTGATAAACAGAGGCGTGCGCTCACGGAGAGAAAGTAGTTAGTATTGTGTGTCAAAAGACTCTCACACTGATCATCTCCAAACGTTTTCTTGGTTCCCACAAGCTCAACTGACTGCGCCGCGGCCCGACGTGCGCAAGGGCGCGAAGGCCCGTCCAACGCTGCTTGCAGCTTTAATTATTATTATTCTTTATTATTACGCCACTTTAACTCTAAATTTGACCCCCTAAACATGCTCAAAAACTCACCAAATTTGGCACGCACATCAGGAATGGTGAAAAATTTGATAAAATGTAAAAATTAAACCCCAAAGTGCCAAAATGTGCTCTCTAGCGCCACCTATGTATCTAAAACGGCCACCACGGCCCGTAGGAATGTCGTAGAGAGATCGAACCAAAACCCAATTATTCGTCTCATCAAGACCTACAAATCATACGCTGACACCCCTGACCTAAATCCAACAGGAAATCTGTAATGTCAATTTCAAAGTATGATTTTTTACCAATTTTGGACCTTGAATAAACGCTATCTCCTCCTAGGGCGTTAATGGTATCGGCTTCAAACTTTAATACAGAACTTATCACACTGTGTTGAGCAAAAGTTATTAAAAACTTTGTAATAACTCGAACGGTTTAGATTTAGTAAGCCCTGAAAGTTGGAGTGCGACATTACACCTTACAATGTAAACCAATGGGGAGGCAAATTCTGGGCATGGACTTTGTGCCAAACTGGGGCATCTGGCGTCTAAACTATAAGTCCCACCACTTTCAAACCTGTATCAATGGATTCGCGACGAAAATTCCTACAAAAAAATGATATTTTTATGTAGGATTTGGCCAAAGTTATGGGATTTATGAGGATTTTTCACAAGAAGATCACTTTGAAATCTTTCCTTCCAACTGTGAGGGAGAGAGAGAGAATGGGAGGGGGGGGATGGGTAAAGTAAACATCTGCCTGTGACAGAAGCCCTTGGACTGCACCACACTCCACTTACTTAGTGCTTTCACACATGTGACAGCAGTGTTCAATCCTTACTTCTTTTCAAGGAGCGCATGTGCTCCTAAATGAAAGAAATTAGGAGCATACATATAACTTTAGGAGCACACTGAAAAATGTTCAAGTAAGAGTTTCTTACAGAAAACAATTCATTTCATACATATTTACAATTTATCACATACATATTTAAACTCTGTGTGTGTGTGTGTGTGTGTATGTAAATCACAATTAGCTGTTTTTAGGGGTGCTTGTTTATGGCAAAAATTATAATCACAATCAGTTTTGTTCAATATTGAGATCATGATTATTTAACATGATTACTTTTTGACTGTCATCTTCTCCACTTGCTGTTGTTCATACATGCACATATTTTTTCTAACTTGGCTGAGGAGACTATTACATATGTAATCATATATTGTAGTAATGATTAAGAAAAACTATAGCCGATATGAGGGAAAAACTCAGGAAGGCTGGAGTTCCGGAGCTCCGTATTAAAACTGTAATGGACCTGCCATGAGGGTGGAGCAAACTCCATTTCCAAGGATGCTTTGCGATTTTCACACCAAAGCAGGGAGCAGTCCACATTGGTCCCTCATTGGCGGAGACGCTCCTGCACAGCGGAGCGTCCTGAGGACGCAGCCATGACATCACCATCCCTTTATAAGCGAGCACGCCCAAAATACACGTCTTTTCGATGTCACTGAGCTAGGGGTAACTTCTGTTCCCCTGTGAGTTAGCTTGACTACCCCACGGACATGTTTTCCCCCCAACGGAGACTCCCCTCGTCGGACGAGACGAGACTTTGCCCGTGTTCACCCGAACACATTCCTGGATCCGAGAGAGACCGCTGCTGCAACCAGCGTCCTCAAATTCCCCCGGAGAAAGAGGAAATGAAGTTACTTCGGGATAACGTGGACCGGCTCTGCCCTGCGCGTCTTCGCCGAGTCATCTCTGCTGTTCTCTCCGCCACTCCACTCAGAGCCAGCTGCCGTGTTTTCGCCGACCTGTTTTACCTTGATGGTCACGGTGTTTTTTCCGCAGGTTACACTTCACTCAGCTGGCCGACAGACCCGCTGATTCTCTCCGCTTTAACCTAAATAGCAATTCGGGACTCGGTGCTCCGTTTGGATCTAAACAGAGAGCCGGGGTTAGCTGAGAGGCTAGCAGAGGCTAACTGGTTGTGCTTCTTTCGGTCATGCTGCAATTAACGCTCCGCTGCTGCCTGTTCTCCGCTTTAACCTAAATAACAAATCGGGACTCGGTGCTCCGTTTGGATCTAAACAGAGAGCCGGGGTTAGCTGAGAGGCTAGCAGAGGCTAACTGGTTGTGCTTCTTTCGGTCATGCTGCAGTTAACGCTCCGCTGCTGCCTGTTTGCTGCCTGTTAGTTGTGTTCACCACGCTAGACTATTTTGTGTTTGTCCCGCTCGGGACTACTGTGTTTGTGCTGCCGTGAGTGAGAAAGTAAACTGATTGTCGATCTTAAACCAGACAACGTGCGTTACAGACTGCCGTCCATACGTGCGCTCTCTGTGGAAAAAGAACCGCTTCTCTCTCTCTCACGATCGCTTTCCCTCCTCCCTCTCTTGTGACTAACACCATACTCACGTGCGCACAGATACACGCACCGACATCGTTTTGCACATCTGATGGTCAGATAACGTCGGACAAAAGTGTCCAACCTGCAAGTGTCCAACCCTGTGCAAAGCTGTTTGTGTTTTGTTTGGTAGAATTAGATTTTAGAATAGCTATTTATTGAATGAAGCATTTGTTAACTTTGTTAATTTTGCTAAGTTTAATAAACACTGTTATATCTTTAAAGAGAAGGTCTTTAGTCATTATTGGTAACATATTGTGAAAAGTGGCTGATTGAAGGAGTCAGAGCTCGAATTCAACCCCTCTTTGTTCACCCTTGAATGATTATCTCTCAGATATTAACATTCTAGGTGAACTCCCATTTATGAGACTACCTTGCTCGGTTATTGGCCCCGGTTTCGGGGTGGTGCTTCGTATCTGTTAGTTCATATTAATAATTCTGTTAATTGTTATAATTAATTATTATTGATAATTGATAATTATAGCAAATAATTAACTGTGTTCTTCGCAGATCCTACAGTTGGTACCTGAATTATTGATTAAGGTTAACAATATTTTGATTTCATAATTGTCTGTGAACAGAGGGGTGGGCTCACAGAGAGACACTGGTTAGTATTGTGTGTAAAAAGACTCTCACACTAATCATCTCCAAACGTTTTCTTGGTTCCCACAAGCTCAACTGACTGCGCCGCGGCTTGACGTGCGCAAGGGCGCGAAGGCCCGTCCAACGCTGCTTGCAGCTTTAATTAGGGCCTGAGCCCAAAGGGCGAAGACCCTCTTGTTTTTCGTGTGTTTGTTTGTTTCTTATTATTATTATTATTATTATTATTATTCTTTATTATTACGCCACTTTAACTCTAAATTTGACCCCCTAAACATGCTCAAAAACTCACCAAATTTGGCACGCACATCAGGAATGGTGAAAAATTTGATAAAATGTAAAAATTAAACCCCAAAGTGCCAAAATGTGCTCTCTAGCGCCACCTATGTATCTAAAACGGCCACCACGGCCCGTAGGAATGTCGTAGAGAGATCGAACCAAAACCCAATTATTCGTCTCATCAAGACCTACAAATCATACGCTGACACCCCTGACCTAAATCCAACAGGAAATCTGTAATGTCAATTTCAAAGTATGATTTTTTACCAATTTTGGACCTTGAATAAACGCTATCTCCTCCTAGGGCGTTAATGGTATCGGCTTCAAACTTTAATACAGAACTTATCACACTGTGTTGAGCAAAAGTTATTAAAAACTTTGTAATAACTCGAACGGTTTAGATTTAGTAAGCCCTGAAAGTTGGAGTGCGACATTACACCTTACAATGTAAACCATTGGGGAGGCAAATTCTGGGCATGGACTTTGTGCCAAACTGGGGCATCTGGCGTCTAAACTATAAGTCCCACCACTTTCAAACCTGTATCAATGGATTCGCGACGAAAATTCCTACAAAAAAATGATATTTTTATGTAGGATTTGGCCAAAGTTATGGGATTTATGAGGATTTTTCACAAGAAGATCACTTTGAAATCTTTCCTTCCAACTGTGAGGGAGAGAGAGAGAATGGGAGGGGGGGGATGGGTAAAGTAAACATCTGCCTGTGACAGAAGCCCTTGGACTGCACCACACTCCACTTACTTAGTGCTTTCACACATGTGACAGCAGTGTTCAATCCTTACTTCTTTTCAAGGAGCGCATGTGCTCCTAAATGAAAGAAATTAGGAGCATACATATAACTTTAGGAGCACACTGAAAAATGTTCAAGTAAGAGTTTCTTACAGAAAACAATTCATTTCATACATATTTACAATTTATCACATACATATTTAAACTCTGTGTGTGTGTGTGTGTGTGTATGTAAATCACAATTAGCTGTTTTTAGGGGTGCTTGTTTATGGCAAAAATTATAATCACAATCAGTTTTGTTCAATATTGAGATCATGATTATTTAACATGATTACTTTTTGACTGTCATCTTCTCCACTTGCTGTTGTTCATACATGCACATATTTTTTCTAACTTGGCTGAGGAGACTATTACATATGTAATCATATATTGTAGTAATGATTAAGAAAAACTATAGCCGATATGAGGGAAAAACTCAGGAAGGCTGGAGTTCCGGAGCTCCGTATTAAAACTGTAATGGACCTGCCATGAGGGTGGAGCAAACTCCATTTCCAAGGATGCTTTGCGATTTTCACACCAAAGCAGGGAGCAGTCCACATTGGTCCCTCATTGGCGGAGACGCTCCTGCACAGCGGAGCGTCCTGAGGACGCAGCCATGACATCACCATCCCTTTATAAGCGAGCACGCCCAAAATACACGTCTTTTCGATGTCACTGAGCTAGGGGTAACTTCTGTTCCCCTGTGAGTTAGCTTGACTACCCCACGGACATGTTTTCCCCCCAACGGAGACTCCCCTCGTCGGACGAGACGAGACTTTGCCCGTGTTCACCCGAACACATTCCTGGATCCGAGAGAGACCGCTGCTGCAACCAGCGTCCTCAAATTCCCCCGGAGAAAGAGGAAATGAAGTTACTTCGGGATAACGTGGACCGGCTCTGCCCTGCGCGTCTTCGCCGAGTCATCTCTGCTGTTCTCTCCGCCACTCCACTCAGAGCCAGCTGCCGTGTTTTCGCCGACCTGTTTTACCTTGATGGTCACGGTGTTTTTTCCGCAGGTTACACTTCACTCAGCTGGCCGACAGACCCGCTGATTCTCTCCGCTTTAACCTAAATAGCAATTCGGGACTCGGTGCTCCGTTTGGATCTAAACAGAGAGCCGGGGTTAGCTGAGAGGCTAGCAGAGGCTAACTGGTTGTGCTTCTTTCGGTCATGCTGCAATTAACGCTCCGCTGCTGCCTGTTCTCCGCTTTAACCTAAATAACAAATCGGGACTCGGTGCTCCGTTTGGATCTAAACAGAGAGCCGGGGTTAGCTGAGAGGCTAGCAGAGGCTAACTGGTTGTGCTTCTTTCGGTCATGCTGCAGTTAACGCTCCGCTGCTGCCTGTTTGCTGCCTGTTAGTTGTGTTCACCACGCTAGACTATTTTGTGTTTGTCCCGCTCGGGACTACTGTGTTTGTGCTGCCGTGAGTGAGAAAGTAAACTGATTGTCGATCTTAAACCAGACAACGTGCGTTACAGACTGCCGTCCATACGTGCGCTCTCTGTGGAAAAAGAACCGCTTCTCTCTCTCTCACGATCGCTTTCCCTCCTCCCTCTCTTGTGACTAACACCATACTCACGTGCGCACAGATACACGCACCGACATCGTTTTGCACATCTGATGGTCAGATAACGTCGGACAAAAGTGTCCAACCTGCAAGTGTCCAACCCTGTGCAAAGCTGTTTGTGTTTTGTTTGGTAGAATTAGATTTTAGAATAGCTATTTATTGAATGAAGCATTTGTTAACTTTGTTAATTTTGCTAAGTTTCATAAACACTGTTATATCTTTAAAGAGAAGGTCTTTAGTCATTATTGGTAACATATTGTGAAAAGTGGCTGATTGAAGGAGTCAGAGCTCGAATTCAACCCCTCTTTGTTCACCCTTGAATGATTATCTCTCAGATATTAACATTCTAGGTGAACTCCCATTTATGAGACTACCTTGCTCGGTTATTGGCCCCGGTTTCGGGGTGGTGCTTCGTATCTGTTAGTTCATATTAATAATTCTGTTAATTGTTATAATTAATTATTATTGATAATTGATAATTATAGCAAATAATTAACTGTGTTCTTCGCAGATCCTACAGTTGGTACCTGAATTATTGATTAAGGTTAACAATATTTTGATTTCATAATTCATAATTGTCTGTGAACAGAGGGGTGGGCTCACAGAGAGACACTGGTTAGTATTGTGTGTAAAAAGACTCTCACACTGATCATCTCCAAACGTTTTCTTGGTTCCCACAAGCTCAACTGACTGCGCCGCGGCTTGACGTGCGCAAGGGCGCGAAGGCCCGTCCAACGCTGCTTGCAGCTTTAATTATTATTATTCTTTATTATTACGCCACTTTAACTCTAAATTTGACCCCCTAAACATGCTCAAAAACTCACCAAATTTGGCACGCACATCAGGAATGGTGAAAAATTTGATAAAATGTAAAAATTAAACCCCAAAGTGCCAAAATGTGCTCAAGAGCGCCACCTATGTATCTAAAACGGCCACCACGGCCCGTAGGAATGTCGTAGAGAGATCGAACCAAAACCCAATTATTCGTCTCATCAAGACCTACAAATCATACGCTGACACCCCTGACCTAAATCCAACAGGAAATCTGCAATGTCCATTTCAAAGTATGATTTTTTGCCAATTTTGGACCTTGAATAAACGCTATCTCCTCCTAGGGCGTTAATGGTATCGGCTTCAAACTTTAATACATGACTTATCACACTGTGTTGAGCAAAAGTTATTAAAAACTTTGTAATAACTCGAACGGTTTAGATTTAGTAAGCCCTGAAAGTTGGAGTGCGACATTACACCTTACAATGTAAACCAATGGGGAGGCAAATTCTGGGCATGGACTTTGTGCCAAACTGGGGCATCTGGCGTCTAAACTATAAGTCCCACCACTTTCAAACCTGTATCAATGGATTCGCGACGAAAATTCCTACAAAAAAATGATATTTTTATGTAGGATTTGGCCAAAGTTATGGGATTTATGAGGATTTTTCACAAGAAGATCACTTTGAAATCTTTCCTTCCAACTGTGAGGGAGAGAGAGAGAATGGGAGGGGGGGGATGGGTAAAGTAAACATCTGCCTGTGACAGAAGCCCTTGGACTGCACCACACTCCACTTACTTAGTGCTTTCACACATGTGACAGCAGTGTTCAATCCTTACTTCTTTTCAAGGAGCGCATGTGCTCCTAAATGAAAGAAATTAGGAGCATACATATAACTTTAGGAGCACACTGAAAAATGTTCAAGTAAGAGTTTCTTACAGAAAACAATTCATTTCATACATATTTACAATTTATCACATACATATTTAAACTCTGTGTGTGTGTGTGTGTGTGTGTGTGTGTGTGTGTGTGTGTGTGTGTATGTAAATCACAATTAGCTGTTTTTAGGGGTGCTTGTTTATGGCAAAAATTATAATCACAATCAGTTTTGTTCAATATTGAGATCATGATTATTTAACATGATTACTTTTTGACTGTCATCTTCTGCAATTGCTGTTGTTCATACATGCACATATTTTTTCTAACTTGGCTGAGGAGACTATTACATATGTAATCATATATTGTAGTAATGATTAAGAAAAACTATAGCCTATATGAGGGAAAAACTCAGGAAGGCTGGAGTTCCGGAGCTCCGTATTAAAACTGTAATGGACCTGCCATGAGGGTGGAGCAAACTCCATTTCCAAGGATGCTTTTCGATTTTCACACTTCAGCAGGGAGCAGTCAACATCGGTCCCTCATTGGCGGAGACGCTCCTGCACAGCGGAGCGTCCTGAGGACGCAGCCATGACATCACCACCTCTTTATAAGCGAGCACGCCCAAACTACACGTCTTTCCCATGTCACTGAGCTAGGGGTAACTCCTGTTCCCCTGTGAGTTAGCTTGACTACCCCACGAACATGTTTTCCCCTCATCGAAGACTCCCCTCGTCGGACGAGACGAGACTTTGCCCGTGTTCACCCGAACACATTCCTGGACCCGAGAGAGACCGCTGCTGCAACCAGCGTCCTCAAATTCCCCCGAGAAAGAGGAAATGAAGTTACTTCGGGATAACGTGGACCGGCTCTGCCCTGCGCGTCTTCGCCGAGTCGTCTCTGCTGTTCTCTCCGCCACTCCACTCAGAACCAGCTGCCGTGTTTCCGCCGACGTGCGAGAACGGCACCGTCTGCCTCCGAGCCAAGAACAAAGATGGACATTAAGACGGACTACACACACACACAACCTGCGCACTTTCTGAAGCGACCAAGTAAGAGGCATAAGTCTGGGCATAGGCAGTGTTAGTTGTGTGTTCTTTTCAGCATCAGTTGCTGTTGTTTAGCATTTAGCCTTTTTAGCTTTATTGCTATTGTTCTTGTTGTGTGAGTTGACGGACCGCCGAGTCCATTTTTCTCTGCTTTACTCTGAGTAGTATTTTAAGTTTGCTGCCTGTTAGTTATGTTCACTACGCTAGACTATTTTGTGTTTGTCCCGCTCGGGACTACTGCTGTCTTTCTGCCGCCGTGAGTGAGAAAGTAACTGCTTTGTCGATCTGAAACCAGACAACGTACGTTACAGACTGCCGTCCGTACGTGCGCTCTCTGTGGACAAAAGAGCCGCTTCTCTCCCTCTCACGATCGCTTTCCCTCCTTCCTCTCTTGCTACTAACACACACACACACACACACACACACACACACACACACACACACACACACACATACATATATACATACATACATACATACACGCATTCCCCTGCAAGTGTCCAACCCTGTGCAAAGCTGTTTGTGTTTTGTTTGGTAGAATTAGATTTTAGAATAGCTATTTATTGAATGAAGCATTTGTTAACTTTGTTAATTTTGCTAAGTTTCATAAACACTGTTATATCTTTAAAGAGAAGTTCTTTAGTCATTATTGGTAACATATTGTGAAAAGTGGCTGATTGAAGGAGTCAGAGCTCGAATTCAACCCTTCTTTGTTCACCCTTGACTGATTATCTCTCAGATATGAACATTCTAGGTGAACTCCCATTTATGAGACTACCTTGCTCGGTTATTGGTCCCGGTTTCGGGGTGGTGCTTCGTATCTGTTAGTTCATATTAATAATTCTGTTAATTGTTATAATTAATTATTATTGATAATTGATAATTATAGCAAATAATTAACTGTGTTCTTCGCAGATTCCTACAGTTGGTACCTGAATTACTGATTAAGGTTAACAATATTTTGATGTCATAATTCATAATTGTCTGTGAACGGAGGGGTGGGCTCACAGAGAGACACTGGTTAGTATTGTGTGTAAAAAGACTCTCACACTGATCATCTCCAAACGCTTTCTTGGTTCCCACAAGCTCAACTGACTGCGCCGCGGCCCGCTGTGCGCAAGGGCGCGAAGGCCCGTTCAACGCTGCTTGCAGCTTTAATTATTATTATTCTTTCTTGTTACGCCACTTTAACTCTAAATTTGACCCCCTAAACATGCTCAAAAACTCACCAAATTTGGCACGCACATCAAGTCTGGTGAAAAATTTGATAAAATGTAAAAATTAAACCCCAAAGTGCCAAAATGTGCTCGAGAGCGCCACCTATGTATCTAAAACGGCCGCCACGGCCCGTAGGAATGTCGTAGAGAGATCGAACCAAAACTCAATTATTCGTCTCATCAAGACCTACAAATCATACGCTGACACCCCTGACCTAAATCCAACAGGAAATCCGCAATGTCAATTTCAAAGTATGATTTTTTGCCAATTTTGGACCTTGAATAAACGCTATCTCCTCCTAGGGCGTTAATGGTATGGGCTTCAAACTTTAATACATGACTTATCACACTGTGTTGAGCAAAAGTTATTAAAAACTTTGTAATAACTCGAACGGTTTAGATTTAGTAAGCCCTGAAAGTTGGAGTGCGACATTACACCTTACAATGTAAACCAATGGGGAGGCAAATTCTGGGCATGGACTTTGTGCCAAACTGGGGCATCTGGCGTCTAAACTATGAGTCCCACCACTTTCAAACCTGTATCAATGGATTCGCGACGAAAATTCCTACAAAAAAATGATATTTTTATGTAGGATTTGGCCAAAGTTATGGGATTTATGAGGATTTTCCACAAGAAGATCACTTTGAAATCTTTCCTTCCAACTGTGAGGGAGAGAGAGAGAATGGGAGGGGGGGATGGGTAAAGTAAACATCTACTGCCTGTGACAGAGGGTGGAGCAAACTCCATTTCCAAGGATGCTTTGCGATTTTCACACCTCAGCAGGGAGCAGTCCACATTGGTCCCTCATTGGCGGAGACGCTCCTGAACAGCGGAGCGTCTCGAGGACACAGCCATGACATCACCACCCCTTTATAAGCGAGCACGCCCAAACTACACGTCTTTCCCATGTCACTGAGCTAGGGGTAACTCCTGTTCCCCTGTGAGTTAGCTTAACTACCCCACGAACATGTTTTCCCCTCATCGAAGACTCCCCTCGTCGGACGAGACGAGACTTTGCCCGTGTTCACCCGAACACATTCCTGGACCCGAGAGAGACCGCTGCTGCAACCAGCGTCCTCAAATTCCCCCGAGAAAGAGGAAATGAAGTTACTTCGGGATAACGTGGACCGGCTCTGCCCTGCGCGTCTTCGCCGAGTCGTCTCTGCTGCTCTCTCCGCCACTCCACTCAGAGCCAGCTGCCTTGTTTTCGCTGACGTGCGAGAACGGCACCGTCTGCCTCCGAGCCAAGAACAAAGATGGACATTAAGACGGACTACACACACACACAACCTGCGCACTTTCTGAAGCGACCAAGTAAGAGGCATAAGTCTGGGCATAGGCAGTGTTAGTTGTGTGTTCTTTTCAGCATCAGTTGCTGTTGTTTAGCATTTAGCCTTTTTAGCTTTATTGCTATTGTTCTTGTTGTGTGAGTTGACGGACCGCCGAGTCCATTTTTCTCTGCTTTACTGTGAGGAGTATTTTAAGTTTGCTGCCTGTTAGTTGTGTTCACCACGCTAGACTATTTTGTGTTTTTCCCGGTCGGGACAACTGCTTCTTTTGTGCCACCGTGAGTGTGAAAGTAAATTGATTTGTCGATCAGAAACCAGACAACGTACGTTACAGACTGCCGTCCGTACGTGCGCTCTCTGTGGACAAAAGCTTCTCTCCCTCTCACGATCGCTTTCCCTCCTCCCTCTCTTGCGACTAACACACACACTCACACGCGCGCACAGACACACGCACCGACATCTTTTTGCACATCTGACGGTCAGATAACATCAGACAAAGCTTTGCTTTGTCTTTCGTTATCCGCCATCAGACACGTGTGTTTTTCACGGAATTGGGTGAGGGCAAGACGCCGACCACCAGTCACCTTGTAAGACACCGCCGTACTAATGCCATCGAGTCTCGCGTGACGTGACATACTCCCACAGTCACGTCCGCGTCGCAGACCTTCGACGTCATCACGTCAGGCCCCGTCGTCATCTCTCACACACACATCTTTACATACATACATATGCGCATTCCCCTGCAAGTGTCCAACTCTGTGCAAAGCTGTTTGTGTTTTGTTTGGTAGAATTAGATTTTAGAATAGCTGTTTATTGAATGAAGTATTTGTTAACTTTGTTAATTTTGCTAAGTTTAATAAACAATGTTATATCTTTAAAGAGAAGTTCTTTTGTCATTATTGTGTGTAACATATTGTGAGATGTGGCTAATTGAAGGAGTCAGAGCTTGAATTCAACCCTTCTTTGTTCACCCTTGAAAGTTGATAAGGTTGTTAAGGTTAACAATATTTTGATTTCGTAATCCATAATTGTCTGTGAACAGAGGGGTGGGCTCACAGAGAGACACTGGTTAGTATTGTGCGTCAAAAGACTCTCACACTGATCATCTCCAAACGTTTTCTTGGTTCCCAGGAGCTTAGGTGACTGCGCCGCGGCCCGCTGTGCGCAAGGGCGCGAAGGCCCGTCCAACGCTGCTTGCAGCTTTAATTATTATTATTATTAGGGCCTGAGCCCAAAGGGCGAAGACCCTCTTGTTTTTCGTGTGTTTGTTTGTTTCTTATTATTATTATTATTATTATTATTATTATTCTTTATTATTACGCCACTTTAACTCTAAATTTGACCCCCTAAACATGCTCAAAAACTCACCAAATTTGGCACGCACATCAGGAATGGTGAAAAATTTGATAAAATGTAAAAATTAAACCCCAAAGTGCCAAAATGTGCTCAAGAGCGCCACCTATGTATCTAAAACGGCCACCACGGCCCGTAGGAATGTCGTAGAGAGATCGAACCAAAACCCAATTATTCGTCTCATCAAGACCTACAAATCATACGCTGACACCCCTGACCTAAATCCAACAGGAAATCTGCAATGTCCATTTCAAAGTATGATTTTTTGCCAATTTTGGACCTTGAATAAACGCTATCTCCTCCTAGGGCGTTAATGGTATCGGCTTCAAACTTTAATACATGACTTATCACACTGTGTTGAGCAAAAGTTATTAAAAACTTTGTAATAACTCGAACGGTTTAGATTTAGTAAGCCCTGAAAGTTGGAGTGCGACATTACACCTTACAATGTAAACCAATGGGGAGGCAAATTCTGGGCATGGACTTTGTGCCAAACTGGGGCATCTGGCGTCTAAACTATAAGTCCCACCACTTTCAAACCTGTATCAATGGATTCGCGACGAAAATTCCTACAAAAAAATGATATTTTTATGTAGGATTTGGCCAAAGTTATGGGATTTATGAGGATTTTTCACAAGAAGATCACTTTGAAATCTTTCCTTCCAACTGTGAGGGAGAGAGAGAGAATGGGAGGGGGGGGATGGGTAAAGTAAACATCTGCCTGTGACAGAAGCCCTTGGACTGCACCACACTCCACTTACTTAGTGCTTTCACACATGTGACAGCAGTGTTCAATCCTTACTTCTTTTCAAGGAGCGCATGTGCTCCTAAATGAAAGAAATTAGGAGCATACATATAACTTTAGGAGCACACTGAAAAATGTTCAAGTAAGAGTTTCTTACAGAAAACAATTCATTTCATACATATTTACAATTTATCACATACATATTTAAACTCTGTGTGTGTGTGTGTGTGTGTGTGTGTGTGTGTGTGTGTGTGTATGTAAATCACAATTAGCTGTTTTTAGGGGTGCTTGTTTATGGCAAAAATTATAATCACAATCAGTTTTGTTCAATATTGAGATCATGATTATTTAACATGATTACTTTTTGACTGTCATCTTCTGCAATTGCTGTTGTTCATACATGCACATATTTTTTCTAACTTGGCTGAGGAGACTATTACATATGTAATCATATATTGTAGTAATGATTAAGAAAAACTATAGCCTATATGAGGGAAAAACTCAGGAAGGCTGGAGTTCCGGAGCTCCGTATTAAAACTGTAATGGACCTGCCATGAGGGTGGAGCAAACTCCATTTCCAAGGATGCTTTTCGATTTTCACACTTCAGCAGGGAGCAGTCAACATCGGTCCCTCATTGGCGGAGACGCTCCTGCACAGCGGAGCGTCCTGAGGACGCAGCCATGACATCACCACCTCTTTATAAGCGAGCACGCCCAAACTACACGTCTTTCCCATGTCACTGAGCTAGGGGTAACTCCTGTTCCCCTGTGAGTTAGCTTGACTACCCCACGAACATGTTTTCCCCTCATCGAAGACTCCCCTCGTCGGACGAGACGAGACTTTGCCCGTGTTCACCCGAACACATTCCTGGACCCGAGAGAGACCGCTGCTGCAACCAGCGTCCTCAAATTCCCCCGAGAAAGAGGAAATGAAGTTACTTCGGGATAACGTGGACCGGCTCTGCCCTGCGCGTCTTCGCCGAGTCGTCTCTGCTGTTCTCTCCGCCACTCCACTCAGAACCAGCTGCCGTGTTTCCGCCGACGTGCGAGAACGGCACCGTCTGCCTCCGAGCCAAGAACAAAGATGGACATTAAGACGGACTACACACACACACAACCTGCGCACTTTCTGAAGCGACCAAGTAAGAGGCATAAGTCTGGGCATAGGCAGTGTTAGTTGTGTGTTCTTTTCAGCATCAGTTGCTGTTGTTTAGCATTTAGCCTTTTTAGCTTTATTGCTATTGTTCTTGTTGTGTGAGTTGACGGACCGCCGAGTCCATTTTTCTCTGCTTTACTCTGAGTAGTATTTTAAGTTTGCTGCCTGTTAGTTATGTTCACTACGCTAGACTATTTTGTGTTTGTCCCGCTCGGGACTACTGCTGTCTTTCTGCCGCCGTGAGTGAGAAAGTAACTGCTTTGTCGATCTGAAACCAGACAACGTACGTTACAGACTGCCGTCCGTACGTGCGCTCTCTGTGGACAAAAGAGCCGCTTCTCTCCCTCTCACGATCGCTTTCCCTCCTTCCTCTCTTGCTACTAACACACACACACACACACACACACACACACACACACACACACACACACATACATATATACATACATACATACATACACGCATTCCCCTGCAAGTGTCCAACCCTGTGCAAAGCTGTTTGTGTTTTGTTTGGTAGAATTAGATTTTAGAATAGCTATTTATTGAATGAAGCATTTGTTAACTTTGTTAATTTTGCTAAGTTTCATAAACACTGTTATATCTTTAAAGAGAAGTTCTTTAGTCATTATTGGTAACATATTGTGAAAAGTGGCTGATTGAAGGAGTCAGAGCTCGAATTCAACCCTTCTTTGTTCACCCTTGACTGATTATCTCTCAGATATGAACATTCTAGGTGAACTCCCATTTATGAGACTACCTTGCTCGGTTATTGGTCCCGGTTTCGGGGTGGTGCTTCGTATCTGTTAGTTCATATTAATAATTCTGTTAATTGTTATAATTAATTATTATTGATAATTGATAATTATAGCAAATAATTAACTGTGTTCTTCGCAGATTCCTACAGTTGGTACCTGAATTACTGATTAAGGTTAACAATATTTTGATGTCATAATTCATAATTGTCTGTGAACGGAGGGGTGGGCTCACAGAGAGACACTGGTTAGTATTGTGTGTAAAAAGACTCTCACACTGATCATCTCCAAACGCTTTCTTGGTTCCCACAAGCTCAACTGACTGCGCCGCGGCCCGCTGTGCGCAAGGGCGCGAAGGCCCGTTCAACGCTGCTTGCAGCTTTAATTAGGGCCTGAGCCCAAAGGGCGAAGACCCTCTTGTTTTTCGTGTGTTTGTTTGTTTCTTATTATTATTATTATTATTATTATTATTCTTTATTATTACGCCACTTTAACTCTAAATTTGACCCCCTAAACATGCTCAAAAACTCACCAAATTTGGCACGCACATCAGGAATGGTGAAAAATTTGATAAAATGTAAAAATTAAACCCCAAAGTGCCAAAATGTGCTCAAGAGCGCCACCTATGTATCTAAAACGGCCACCACGGCCCGTAGGAATGTCGTAGAGAGATCGAACCAAAACCCAATTATTCGTCTCATCAAGACCTACAAATCATACGCTGACACCCCTGACCTAAATCCAACAGGAAATCTGCAATGTCCATTTCAAAGTATGATTTTTTGCCAATTTTGGACCTTGAATAAACGCTATCTCCTCCTAGGGCGTTAATGGTATCGGCTTCAAACTTTAATACATGACTTATCACACTGTGTTGAGCAAAAGTTATTAAAAACTTTGTAATAACTCGAACGGTTTAGATTTAGTAAGCCCTGAAAGTTGGAGTGCGACATTACACCTTACAATGTAAACCAATGGGGAGGCAAATTCTGGGCATGGACTTTGTGCCAAACTGGGGCATCTGGCGTCTAAACTATAAGTCCCACCACTTTCAAACCTGTATCAATGGATTCGCGACGAAAATTCCTACAAAAAAATGATATTTTTATGTAGGATTTGGCCAAAGTTATGGGATTTATGAGGATTTTTCACAAGAAGATCACTTTGAAATCTTTCCTTCCAACTGTGAGGGAGAGAGAGAGAATGGGAGGGGGGGGATGGGTAAAGTAAACATCTGCCTGTGACAGAAGCCCTTGGACTGCACCACACTCCACTTACTTAGTGCTTTCACACATGTGACAGCAGTGTTCAATCCTTACTTCTTTTCAAGGAGCGCATGTGCTCCTAAATGAAAGAAATTAGGAGCATACATATAACTTTAGGAGCACACTGAAAAATGTTCAAGTAAGAGTTTCTTACAGAAAACAATTCATTTCATACATATTTACAATTTATCACATACATATTTAAACTCTGTGTGTGTGTGTGTGTGTATGTAAATCACAATTAGCTGTTTTTAGGGGTGCTTGTTTATGGCAAAAATTATAATCACAATCAGTTTTGTTCAATATTGAGATCATGATTATTTAACATGATTACTTTTTGACTGTCATCTTCTGCAATTGCTGTTGTTCATACATGCACATATTTTTTCTAACTTGGCTGAGGAGACTATTACATATGTAATCATATATTGTAGTAATGATTAAGAAAAACTATAGCCTATATGAGGGAAAAACTCAGGAAGGCTGGAGTTCCGGAGCTCCGTATTAAAACTGTAATGGACCTGCCATGAGGGTGGAGCAAACTCCATTTCCAAGGATGCTTTTCGATTTTCACACTTCAGCAGGGAGCAGTCAACATCGGTCCCTCATTGGCGGAGACGCTCCTGCACAGCGGAGCGTCCTGAGGACGCAGCCATGACATCACCACCTCTTTATAAGCGAGCACGCCCAAACTACACGTCTTTCCCATGTCACTGAGCTAGGGGTAACTCCTGTTCCCCTGTGAGTTAGCTTGACTACCCCACGAACATGTTTTCCCCTCATCGAAGACTCCCCTCGTCGGACGAGACGAGACTTTGCCCGTGTTCACCCGAACACATTCCTGGACCCGAGAGAGACCGCTGCTGCAACCAGCGTCCTCAAATTCCCCCGAGAAAGAGGAAATGAAGTTACTTCGGGATAACGTGGACCGGCTCTGCCCTGCGCGTCTTCGCCGAGTCGTCTCTGCTGTTCTCTCCGCCACTCCACTCAGAACCAGCTGCCGTGTTTCCGCCGACGTGCGAGAACGGCACCGTCTGCCTCCGAGCCAAGAACAAAGATGGACATTAAGACGGACTACACACACACACAACCTGCGCACTTTCTGAAGCGACCAAGTAAGAGGCATAAGTCTGGGCATAGGCAGTGTTAGTTGTGTGTTCTTTTCAGCATCAGTTGCTGTTGTTTAGCATTTAGCCTTTTTAGCTTTATTGCTATTGTTCTTGTTGTGTGAGTTGACGGACCGCCGAGTCCATTTTTCTCTGCTTTACTCTGAGTAGTATTTTAAGTTTGCTGCCTGTTAGTTATGTTCACTACGCTAGACTATTTTGTGTTTGTCCCGCTCGGGACTACTGCTGTCTTTCTGCCGCCGTGAGTGAGAAAGTAACTGCTTTGTCGATCTGAAACCAGACAACGTACGTTACAGACTGCCGTCCGTACGTGCGCTCTCTGTGGACAAAAGAGCCGCTTCTCTCCCTCTCACGATCGCTTTCCCTCCTTCCTCTCTTGCTACTAACACACACACACACACACACACACACACACACACACACACACACACACATACATATATACATACATACATACATACACGCATTCCCCTGCAAGTGTCCAACCCTGTGCAAAGCTGTTTGTGTTTTGTTTGGTAGAATTAGATTTTAGAATAGCTATTTATTGAATGAAGCATTTGTTAACTTTGTTAATTTTGCTAAGTTTCATAAACACTGTTATATCTTTAAAGAGAAGTTCTTTAGTCATTATTGGTAACATATTGTGAAAAGTGGCTGATTGAAGGAGTCAGAGCTCGAATTCAACCCTTCTTTGTTCACCCTTGACTGATTATCTCTCAGATATGAACATTCTAGGTGAACTCCCATTTATGAGACTACCTTGCTCGGTTATTGGTCCCGGTTTCGGGGTGGTGCTTCGTATCTGTTAGTTCATATTAATAATTCTGTTAATTGTTATAATTAATTATTATTGATAATTGATAATTATAGCAAATAATTAACTGTGTTCTTCGCAGATTCCTACAGTTGGTACCTGAATTACTGATTAAGGTTAACAATATTTTGATGTCATAATTCATAATTGTCTGTGAACGGAGGGGTGGGCTCACAGAGAGACACTGGTTAGTATTGTGTGTAAAAAGACTCTCACACTGATCATCTCCAAACGCTTTCTTGGTTCCCACAAGCTCAACTGACTGCGCCGCGGCCCGCTGTGCGCAAGGGCGCGAAGGCCCGTTCAACGCTGCTTGCAGCTTTAATTAGGGCCTGAGCCCAAAGGGCGAAGACCCTATTGTTTTTCGTGTGTTTGTTTCTTTCTTATTATTATTCTTTATTAATCCGCCACTTTAACTCTAAATTTGACCCCCTAAACATGCTCAAAAACTCACCAAATTTGGCACGCACATCAGGTCTGGTGAAAAATTTGATAAAATGTAAAAATTAACCCCCGAAGTTCCAAAATGTGCTCTCTAGCGCCACCTATGTATCTAAAACGGCCGCCACGGCCCGTAGGAATGTCGTAGAGAGATCGAACCAAAACTCAATTATTCGTCTCATCAAGACCTACAAATCATACGCTGACACCCCTGACCTAAATCCAACAGGAAGTCTGCAATCAGCTTTTCAAAATAAGACTTTGCCCCAATTTTTGCCCCCGAACAAACGCTATCTCCTCCTAGGGCGTTAATGGTATCGGCTTCAAACTTAAATACATGACTTATCACACTGTGTTGAGCAAAAGTTATTAAAAACTTTGTAATAACTCGAACGGTTTAGATTTAGTAAGCCCTGAAAGTTGGAGTGCGACATTACACCTTACAATGTAAACCAATGGGGAGGCAATCTCTGGGCATGGACTTTGTGCCAAACTGGGGCATCTGGCGTCTAAACTATAAGTCTGACCACTTTCAAACCTGTATCAATGGATTCGCGACGAAAATTCCTACAAAAAAATGTGATTTTTATGTAGGATTTGGCCAAAGTCATGGGATTTATGAGGATATTTCACAAGAAGCGTTCTCTAATATCCTCCTCTCCAACTGCTCCTGGTGATGTCACTCCCTCAGTGCTCTGAAACATTCCGCAATACACACTCATTACAAAATCACAGGAGGAGCAAGAAAAGACTTTAAAACTCACACTCTAATATCTCAAAAACAATAAAAGATAGAAAACACATGTAAATTCAAGATTTGTAGGTCAAAGTCTCGTGGCTCATTTAAAGTTCAAATGAAGTTTGTATCTAAAATTATGTGGAAGCAGTAAATGTTCAAAAAGGTGTGGGTTCGCTCACACTCTCCATTCAAATATATGAGTATTTTTCTGTGTCCAGCTGCAGTTACTTATTGTCTCTACACACACTCATTATAAAATCACAGGAGGAGCAAGAAAAGACTTTAAAACTCACACTCTAATATCTCAAAAACAATAAAAGATAGAAAACACATGTAAATTCAAGATTTGTAGGTCAAAGTCTCGTGACTCATTTAAAGTTCAAATGAAGTTTGTATCTAAAATTATGTGGAAGCAGTAAATGTTCAAAAAGGTGTGGGTTCGCTCACACTCTCCATTCAAATATATGAGTATTTTTCTGTGTCCAGCTGCAGTTACTTATTGTCTCTACACACCTGACAGTACACATGTCAATCAAACTTTCAAAATAAAAGCACACCACACTTGTAAGAAATATCCCTCATATATATAATTGTCTGTGAACAGAGGGGTGGGCTCACAGAGAGACACTGGTTAGTATTGTGTGTCAAAAGACTCTCACACTGATCATCTCCAAACGTTTTCTTGGTTCCCAGAAGCTTAGCTGACTGCGCTGCGGCCCGACGTGCGCAAGGGCGCGAAGGCCCGTACAACGCTGCTTGCAGCTTTAATTATTATTATTATTATTATTCTTTATTATTACGCCACTTTAACTCTAAATTTGACCCCCTAAACATGCTCAAAAACTCACCAAATTTGGCACGCACATCAGGAATGGTGAAAAATTTGATAAAATGTAAAAATTAAACCCCAAAGTGCCAAAATGTGCTCTCTAGCGCCACCTATGTATCTAAAACGGCCACCACGGCCCGTAGGAATGTCGTAGAGAGATCGAACCAAAACCCAATTATTCGTCTCATCAAGACCTACAAATCATACGCTGACACCCCTGACCTAAATCCAACAGGAAATCTGTAATGTCAATTTCAAAGTATGATTTTTTACCAATTTTGGACCTTGAATAAACGCTATCTCCTCCTAGGGCGTTAATGGTATCGGCTTCAAACTTTAATACAGAACTTATCACACTGTGTTGAGCAAAAGTTATTAAAAACTTTGTAATAACTCGAACGGTTTAGATTTAGTAAGCCCTGAAAGTTGGAGTGCGACATTACACCTTACAATGTAAACCAATGGGGAGGCAAATTCTGGGCATGGACTTTGTGCCAAACTGGGGCATCTGGCGTCTAAACTATAAGTCCCACCACTTTCAAACCTGTATCAATGGATTCGCGACGAAAATTCCTACAAAAAAATGATATTTTTATGTAGGATTTGGCCAAAGTTATGGGATTTATGAGGATTTTTCACAAGAAGATCACTTTGAAATCTTTCCTTCCAACTGTGAGGGAGAGAGAGAGAATGGGAGGGGGGGGATGGGTAAAGTAAACATCTGCCTGTGACAGAAGCCCTTGGACTGCACCACACTCCACTTACTTAGTGCTTTCACACATGTGACAGCAGTGTTCAATCCTTACTTCTTTTCAAGGAGCGCATGTGCTCCTAAATGAAAGAAATTAGGAGCATACATATAACTTTAGGAGCACACTGAAAAATGTTCAAGTAAGAGTTTCTTACAGAAAACAATTCATTTCATACATATTTACAATTTATCACATACATATTTAAACTCTGTGTGTGTGTGTGTGTGTGTATGTAAATCACAATTAGCTGTTTTTAGGGGTGCTTGTTTATGGCAAAAATTATAATCACAATCAGTTTTGTTCAATATTGAGATCATGATTATTTAACATGATTACTTTTTGACTGTCATCTTCTCCACTTGCTGTTGTTCATACATGCACATATTTTTTCTAACTTGGCTGAGGAGACTATTACATATGTAATCATATATTGTAGTAATGATTAAGAAAAACTATAGCCGATATGAGGGAAAAACTCAGGAAGGCTGGAGTTCCGGAGCTCCGTATTAAAACTGTAATGGACCTGCCATGAGGGTGGAGCAAACTCCATTTCCAAGGATGCTTTGCGATTTTCACACCAAAGCAGGGAGCAGTCCACATTGGTCCCTCATTGGCGGAGACGCTCCTGCACAGCGGAGCGTCCTGAGGACGCAGCCATGACATCACCATCCCTTTATAAGCGAGCACGCCCAAAATACACGTCTTTTCGATGTCACTGAGCTAGGGGTAACTTCTGTTCCCCTGTGAGTTAGCTTGACTACCCCACGGACATGTTTTCCCCCCAACGGAGACTCCCCTCGTCGGACGAGACGAGACTTTGCCCGTGTTCACCCGAACACATTCCTGGATCCGAGAGAGACCGCTGCTGCAACCAGCGTCCTCAAATTCCCCCGGAGAAAGAGGAAATGAAGTTACTTCGGGATAACGTGGACCGGCTCTGCCCTGCGCGTCTTCGCCGAGTCATCTCTGCTGTTCTCTCCGCCACTCCACTCAGAGCCAGCTGCCGTGTTTTCGCCGACCTGTTTTACCTTGATGGTCACGGTGTTTTTTCCGCAGGTTACACTTCACTCAGCTGGCCGACAGACCCGCTGATTCTCTCCGCTTTAACCTAAATAGCAATTCGGGACTCGGTGCTCCGTTTGGATCTAAACAGAGAGCCGGGGTTAGCTGAGAGGCTAGCAGAGGCTAACTGGTTGTGCTTCTTTCGGTCATGCTGCAATTAACGCTCCGCTGCTGCCTGTTCTCCGCTTTAACCTAAATAACAAAGCGGGACTCGGTGCTCCGTTTGGATCTAAACAGAGAGCCGGGGTTAGCTGAGAGGCTAGCAGAGGCTAACTGGTTGTGCTTCTTTCGGTCATGCTGCAGTTAACGCTCCGCTGCTGCCTGTTTGCTGCCTGTTAGTTGTGTTCACCACGCTAGACTATTTTGTGTTTGTCCCGCTCGGGACTACTGTGTTTGTGCTGCCGTGAGTGAGAAAGTAAACTGATTGTCGATCTTAAACCAGACAACGTGCGTTACAGACTGCCGTCCATACGTGCGCTCTCTGTGGAAAAAGAACCGCTTCTCTCTCTCTCACGATCGCTTTCCCTCCTCCCTCTCTTGTGACTAACACCATACTCACGTGCGCACAGATACACGCACCGACATCGTTTTGCACATCTGATGGTCAGATAACGTCGGACAAAAGTGTCCAACCTGCAAGTGTCCAACCCTGTGCAAAGCTGTTTGTGTTTTGTTTGGTAGAATTAGATTTTAGAATAGCTATTTATTGAATGAAGCATTTGTTAACTTTGTTAATTTTGCTAAGTTTAATAAACACTGTTATATCTTTAAAGAGAAGGTCTTTAGTCATTATTGGTAACATATTGTGAAAAGTGGCTGATTGAAGGAGTCAGAGCTCGAATTCAACCCCTCTTTGTTCACCCTTGAATGATTATCTCTCAGATATTAACATTCTAGGTGAACTCCCATTTATGAGACTACCTTGCTCGGTTATTGGCCCCGGTTTCGGGGTGGTGCTTCGTATCTGTTAGTTCATATTAATAATTCTGTTAATTGTTATAATTAATTATTATTGATAATTGATAATTATAGCAAATAATTAACTGTGTTCTTCGCAGATCCTACAGTTGGTACCTGAATTATTGATTAAGGTTAACAATATTTTGATTTCATAATTGTCTGTGAACAGAGGGGTGGGCTCACAGAGAGACACTGGTTAGTATTGTGTGTAAAAAGACTCTCACACTAATCATCTCCAAACGTTTTCTTGGTTCCCACAAGCTCAACTGACTGCGCCGCGGCTTGACGTGCGCAAGGGCGCGAAGGCCCGTCCAACGCTGCTTGCAGCTTTAATTATTAGGGCCTGAGCCCAAAGGGCGAAGACCCTCTTGTTTTTCGTCCGTTTGTTTCTTTATTATTATTATTAGGGCCTGAGCCCAAAGGGCGAAGACCCTCTTGTTTTTCGTGTGTTTGTTTGTTTCTTATTATTATTATTATTATTAGGGCCTGAGCCCAAAGGGCGAAGACCCTCTTGTTTTTCGTGTGTTTGTTTGTTTCTTATTATTATTATTATTATTATTATTATTCTTTATTATTACGCCACTTTAACTCTAAATTTGACCCCCTAAACATGCTCAAAAACTCACCAAATTTGGCACGCACATCAGGAATGGTGAAAAATTTGATAAAATGTAAAAATTAAACCCCAAAGTGCCAAAATGTGCTCAAGAGCGCCACCTATGTATCTAAAACGGCCACCACGGCCCGTAGGAATGTCGTAGAGAGATCGAACCAAAACCCAATTATTCGTCTCATCAAGACCTACAAATCATACGCTGACACCCCTGACCTAAATCCAACAGGAAATCTGCAATGTCCATTTCAAAGTATGATTTTTTGCCAATTTTGGACCTTGAATAAACGCTATCTCCTCCTAGGGCGTTAATGGTATCGGCTTCAAACTTTAATACAGAACTTATCACACTGTGTTGAGCAAAAGTTATTAAAAACTTTGTAATAACTCGAACGGTTTAGATTTAGTAAGCCCTGAAAGTTGGAGTGCGACATTACACCTTACAATGTAAACCAATGGGGAGGCAAATTCTGGGCATGGACTTTGTGCCAAACTGGGGCATCTGGCGTCTAAACTATAAGTCCCACCACTTTCAAACCTGTATCAATGGATTCGCGACGAAAATTCCTACAAAAAAATGATATTTTTATGTAGGATTTGGCCAAAGTTATGGGATTTATGAGGATTTTTCACAAGAAGATCACTTTGAAATCTTTCCTTCCAACTGTGAGGGAGAGAGAGAGAATGGGAGGGGGGGGATGGGTAAAGTAAACATCTGCCTGTGACAGAAGCCCTTGGACTGCACCACACTCCACTTACTTAGTGCTTTCACACATGTGACAGCAGTGTTCAATCCTTACTTCTTTTCAAGGAGCGCATGTGCTCCTAAATGAAAGAAATTAGGAGCATACATATAACTTTAGGAGCACACTGAAAAATGTTCAAGTAAGAGTTTCTTACAGAAAACAATTCATTTCATACATATTTACAATTTATCACATACATATTTAAACTCTGTGTGTGTGTGTGTGTGTGTGTGTGTGTGTGTGTGTGTGTGTATGTAAATCACAATTAGCTGTTTTTAGGGGTGCTTGTTTATGGCAAAAATTATAATCACAATCAGTTTTGTTCAATATTGAGATCATGATTATTTAACATGATTACTTTTTGACTGTCATCTTCTGCAATTGCTGTTGTTCATACATGCACATATTTTTTCTAACTTGGCTGAGGAGACTATTACATATGTAATCATATATTGTAGTAATGATTAAGAAAAACTATAGCCTATATGAGGGAAAAACTCAGGAAGGCTGGAGTTCCGGAGCTCCGTATTAAAACTGTAATGGACCTGCCATGAGGGTGGAGCAAACTCCATTTCCAAGGATGCTTTTCGATTTTCACACTTCAGCAGGGAGCAGTCAACATCGGTCCCTCATTGGCGGAGACGCTCCTGCACAGCGGAGCGTCCTGAGGACGCAGCCATGACATCACCACCTCTTTATAAGCGAGCACGCCCAAACTACACGTCTTTCCCATGTCACTGAGCTAGGGGTAACTCCTGTTCCCCTGTGAGTTAGCTTGACTACCCCACGAACATGTTTTCCCCTCATCGAAGACTCCCCTCGTCGGACGAGACGAGACTTTGCCCGTGTTCACCCGAACACATTCCTGGACCCGAGAGAGACCGCTGCTGCAACCAGCGTCCTCAAATTCCCCCGAGAAAGAGGAAATGAAGTTACTTCGGGATAACGTGGACCGGCTCTGCCCTGCGCGTCTTCGCCGAGTCGTCTCTGCTGTTCTCTCCGCCACTCCACTCAGAACCAGCTGCCGTGTTTCCGCCGACGTGCGAGAACGGCACCGTCTGCCTCCGAGCCAAGAACAAAGATGGACATTAAGACGGACTACACACACACACAACCTGCGCACTTTCTGAAGCGACCAAGTAAGAGGCATAAGTCTGGGCATAGGCAGTGTTAGTTGTGTGTTCTTTTCAGCATCAGTTGCTGTTGTTTAGCATTTAGCCTTTTTAGCTTTATTGCTATTGTTCTTGTTGTGTGAGTTGACGGACCGCCGAGTCCATTTTTCTCTGCTTTACTCTGAGTAGTATTTTAAGTTTGCTGCCTGTTAGTTATGTTCACTACGCTAGACTATTTTGTGTTTGTCCCGCTCGGGACTACTGCTGTCTTTCTGCCGCCGTGAGTGAGAAAGTAACTGCTTTGTCGATCTGAAACCAGACAACGTACGTTACAGACTGCCGTCCGTACGTGCGCTCTCTGTGGACAAAAGAGCCGCTTCTCTCCCTCTCACGATCGCTTTCCCTCCTTCCTCTCTTGCTACTAACACACACACACACACACACACACACACACACACACACACACACACACACATACATATATACATACATACATACATACACGCATTCCCCTGCAAGTGTCCAACCCTGTGCAAAGCTGTTTGTGTTTTGTTTGGTAGAATTAGATTTTAGAATAGCTATTTATTGAATGAAGCATTTGTTAACTTTGTTAATTTTGCTAAGTTTCATAAACACTGTTATATCTTTAAAGAGAAGTTCTTTAGTCATTATTGGTAACATATTGTGAAAAGTGGCTGATTGAAGGAGTCAGAGCTCGAATTCAACCCTTCTTTGTTCACCCTTGACTGATTATCTCTCAGATATGAACATTCTAGGTGAACTCCCATTTATGAGACTACCTTGCTCGGTTATTGGTCCCGGTTTCGGGGTGGTGCTTCGTATCTGTTAGTTCATATTAATAATTCTGTTAATTGTTATAATTAATTATTATTGATAATTGATAATTATAGCAAATAATTAACTGTGTTCTTCGCAGATTCCTACAGTTGGTACCTGAATTACTGATTAAGGTTAACAATATTTTGATGTCATAATTCATAATTGTCTGTGAACGGAGGGGTGGGCTCACAGAGAGACACTGGTTAGTATTGTGTGTAAAAAGACTCTCACACTGATCATCTCCAAACGCTTTCTTGGTTCCCACAAGCTCAACTGACTGCGCCGCGGCCCGCTGTGCGCAAGGGCGCGAAGGCCCGTTCAACGCTGCTTGCAGCTTTAATTATTATTATTCTTTATTATTACGCCACTTTAACTCTAAATTTGACCCCCTAAACATGCTCAAAAACTCACCAAATTTGGCACGCACATCAGGAATGGTGAAAAATTTGATAAAATGTAAAAATTAAACCCCAAAGTGCCAAAATGTGCTCGAGAGCGCCACCTATGTATCTAAAACGGCCACCACGGCCCGTAGGAATGTCGTAGAGAGATCGAACCAAAACCCAATTATTCGTCTCATCAAGACCTACAAATCATACGCTGACACCCCTGACCTAAATCCAACAGGAAATCTGTAATGTCAATTTCAAAGTATGATTTTTTACCAATTTTGGACCTTGAATAAACGCTATCTCCTCCTAGGGCGTTAATGGTATCGGCTTCAAACTTTAATACAGAACTTATCACACTGTGTTGAGCAAAAGTTATTAAAAACTTTGTAATAACTCGAACGGTTTAGATTTAGTAAGCCCTGAAAGTTGGAGTGCGACATTACACCTTACAATGTAAACCAATGGGGAGGCAAATTCTGGGCATGGACTTTGTGCCAAACTGGGGCATCTGGCGTCTAAACTATAAGTCCCACCACTTTCAAACCTGTATCAATGGATTCGCGACGAAAATTCCTACAAAAAAAATGATATTTTTATGTAGGATTTGGCCAAAGTTATGGGATTTATGAGGATTTTTCACAAGAAGATCACTTTGAAATCTTTCCTTCCAACTGTGAGGGAGAGAGAGAGAATGGGAGGGGGGGGATGGGTAAAGTAAACATCTGCCTGTGACAGAAGCCCTTGGACTGCACCACACTCCACTTACTTAGTGCTTTCACACATGTGACAGCAGTGTTCAATCCTTACTTCTTTTCAAGGAGCGCATGTGCTCCTAAATGAAAGAAATTAGGAGCATACATATAACTTTAGGAGCACACTGAAAAATGTTCAAGTAAGAGTTTCTTACAGAAAACAATTCATTTCATACATATTTACAATTTATCACATACATATTTAAACTCTGTGTGTGTGTGTGTGTGTGTATGTAAATCACAATTAGCTGTTTTTAGGGGTGCTTGTTTATGGCAAAAATTATAATCACAATCAGTTTTGTTCAATATTGAGATCATGATTATTTAACATGATTACTTTTTGACTGTCATCTTCTGCAATTGCTGTTGTTCATACATGCACATATTTTTTCTAACTTGGCTGAGGAGACTATTACACATCTAATCATATATTGTAGTAATGATTAAGAAAAAGTATAGCCTATATGAGGGAAAAACTCAGGAAGGCTGGAGCTCCGGAGCTCCGTATTAAAACTGTAATGGACCTGCCATGAGGGTGGAGCAAACTCCATTTCCAAGAATGCTTTGCGATTTTCACACCTCAGCAGGGAGCAGTCAATATCGGTCCCTCATTGGCGGAGACGCTCCTGCACAGCGGAGCGTCCTGAGGACGCAGCCATGACATCACCACCCCTTTATAAGCGAGCACGCCCGAAATATACGTCTTTCCCATGTCACTGAGCTAGGGTTAACTCCTGTTCCCCTGTGAGTTAGCTTGACTACCCCACGAACATGTTTTCCCCTCATCGAAGACTCCCCTCGTCGGACGAGACGAGACTTTGCCCGTGTTCACCCGAACACATTCCTGGACCCGAGAGAGACCGCTGCTGCAACCAGCGTCCTCAAATTCCCCCGGAGAAAGAGGAAATGAAGTTACTTCGGGATAACGTGGACCGGCTCTGCCCTGCGCGTCTTCGCCGAGTCATCTCTGCTGTTCTCTCCGCCACTCCACTCAGAGCCAGCTGCCGTGTTTTCGCCGACCTGTTTTACCTTGATGGTCACGGTGTTTTTTCCGCAGGTTACACTTCACTCAGCTGGCCGACAGACCCGCTGATTCTCTCCGCTTTAACCTATATAGCAATTCGGGACTCGGTGCTCCGTTTGGATCTAAACAGAGAGCCGGGGTTAGCTGAGAGGCTAGCAGAGGCTAACTGGTTGTGCTTCTTTCGGTCATGCTGCAGTTAACGCTCCGCTGCTGCCTGTTTGCTGCCTGTTAGTTGTGTTCACCACGCTTGACTATTTTGTGTTTGTCCCGCTCGGGACTACTGTGTTTGTGCTGCCGTGAGTGAGAAAGTAAACTGATTTGTCGATCTTAAACCAGACAACGTGCGTTACAGACTGCCGTCCATACGTGCGCTCTCTGTGGAAAAAGAACCGCTTCTCTCTCTCTCACGATCGCTCTCCCTCCTCCCTCTCTTGTGACTAACACCATACTCACGCGCGCACAGATACACGCACCGACATCGTTTTGCACATCTGATGGTCAGATAACGTCGGACAAAAGTGTCCAACCTGCAAGTGTCCAACCCTGTGCAAAGCTGTTTGTGTTTTGTTTGGTAGAATTAGATTTTAGAATAGCTGTTTATTGAATGAAGCATTTGTTAACTTTGTTAATTTTGCTAAGTTTCATAAACACTGTTATATCTTTAAAGAGAAGTTCTTTAGTCATTATTGGTAACATATTGTGAAAAGTGGCTGATTGAAGGAGTCAGAGCTCGAATTCAACCCTTCTTTGTTCACCCTTGACTGATTATCTCTCAGATATGAACATTCTAGGTGAACTCCCATTTATGAGACTACCTTGCTCGGTTATTGGCCCCGGTTTCGGGGTGGTGCTTCGTATCTGTTAGTTCATATTAATAATTCTGTTAATTGTTATAATTAATTATTATTGATAATTGATAATTATAGCAAATAATTAACTGTGTTCTTCGCAGATTCCTACAGTTGGTACCTGAATTACTGATTAAGGTTAACAATATTTTGATGTCATAATTCATAATTGTCTGTGAACGGAGGGGTGGGCTCACAGAGAGACACTGGTTAGTATTGTGTGTAAAAAGACTCTCACACTGATCATCTCCAAACGCTTTCTTGGTTCCCACAAGCTCAACTGACTGCGCCGCGGCCCGCTGTGCGCAAGGGCGCGAAGGCCCGTCCAACGCTGCTTGCAGCTTTAATTAGGGCCTGAGCCCAAAGGGCGAAGACCCTCTTGTTTTTCGTGTGTTTGTTTGTTTCTTATTATTATTATTATTATTATTATTATTATTCTTTATTATTACGCCACTTTAACTCTAAATTTGACCCCCTAAACATGCTCAAAAACTCACCAAATTTGGCACGCACATCAGGAATGGTGAAAAATTTGATAAAATGTAAAAATTAAACCCCAAAGTGCCAAAATGTGCTCAAGAGCGCCACCTATGTATCTAAAACGGCCACCACGGCCCGTAGGAATGTCGTAGAGAGATCGAACCAAAACCCAATTATTCGTCTCATCAAGACCTACAAATCATACGCTGACACCCCTGACCTAAATCCAACAGGAAATCTGCAATGTCCATTTCAAAGTATGATTTTTTGCCAATTTTGGACCTTGAATAAACGCTATCTCCTCCTAGGGCGTTAATGGTATCGGCTTCAAACTTTAATACATGACTTATCACACTGTGTTGAGCAAAAGTTATTAAAAACTTTGTAATAACTCGAACGGTTTAGATTTAGTAAGCCCTGAAAGTTGGAGTGCGACATTACACCTTACAATGTAAACCAATGGGGAGGCAAATTCTGGGCATGGACTTTGTGCCAAACTGGGGCATCTGGCGTCTAAACTATAAGTCCCACCACTTTCAAACCTGTATCAATGGATTCGCGACGAAAATTCCTACAAAAAAATGATATTTTTATGTAGGATTTGGCCAAAGTTATGGGATTTATGAGGATTTTTCACAAGAAGATCACTTTGAAATCTTTCCTTCCAACTGTGAGGGAGAGAGAGAGAATGGGAGGGGGGGGATGGGTAAAGTAAACATCTGCCTGTGACAGAAGCCCTTGGACTGCACCACACTCCACTTACTTAGTGCTTTCACACATGTGACAGCAGTGTTCAATCCTTACTTCTTTTCAAGGAGCGCATGTGCTCCTAAATGAAAGAAATTAGGAGCATACATATAACTTTAGGAGCACACTGAAAAATGTTCAAGTAAGAGTTTCTTACAGAAAACAATTCATTTCATACATATTTACAATTTATCACATACATATTTAAACTCTGTGTGTGTGTGTGTGTGTGTGTGTGTGTGTGTGTGTGTGTGTATGTAAATCACAATTAGCTGTTTTTAGGGGTGCTTGTTTATGGCAAAAATTATAATCACAATCAGTTTTGTTCAATATTGAGATCATGATTATTTAACATGATTACTTTTTGACTGTCATCTTCTGCAATTGCTGTTGTTCATACATGCACATATTTTTTCTAACTTGGCTGAGGAGACTATTACATATGTAATCATATATTGTAGTAATGATTAAGAAAAACTATAGCCTATATGAGGGAAAAACTCAGGAAGGCTGGAGTTCCGGAGCTCCGTATTAAAACTGTAATGGACCTGCCATGAGGGTGGAGCAAACTCCATTTCCAAGGATGCTTTTCGATTTTCACACTTCAGCAGGGAGCAGTCAACATCGGTCCCTCATTGGCGGAGACGCTCCTGCACAGCGGAGCGTCCTGAGGACGCAGCCATGACATCACCACCTCTTTATAAGCGAGCACGCCCAAACTACACGTCTTTCCCATGTCACTGAGCTAGGGGTAACTCCTGTTCCCCTGTGAGTTAGCTTGACTACCCCACGAACATGTTTTCCCCTCATCGAAGACTCCCCTCGTCGGACGAGACGAGACTTTGCCCGTGTTCACCCGAACACATTCCTGGACCCGAGAGAGACCGCTGCTGCAACCAGCGTCCTCAAATTCCCCCGAGAAAGAGGAAATGAAGTTACTTCGGGATAACGTGGACCGGCTCTGCCCTGCGCGTCTTCGCCGAGTCGTCTCTGCTGTTCTCTCCGCCACTCCACTCAGAACCAGCTGCCGTGTTTCCGCCGACGTGCGAGAACGGCACCGTCTGCCTCCGAGCCAAGAACAAAGATGGACATTAAGACGGACTACACACACACACAACCTGCGCACTTTCTGAAGCGACCAAGTAAGAGGCATAAGTCTGGGCATAGGCAGTGTTAGTTGTGTGTTCTTTTCAGCATCAGTTGCTGTTGTTTAGCATTTAGCCTTTTTAGCTTTATTGCTATTGTTCTTGTTGTGTGAGTTGACGGACCGCCGAGTCCATTTTTCTCTGCTTTACTCTGAGTAGTATTTTAAGTTTGCTGCCTGTTAGTTATGTTCACTACGCTAGACTATTTTGTGTTTGTCCCGCTCGGGACTACTGCTGTCTTTCTGCCGCCGTGAGTGAGAAAGTAACTGCTTTGTCGATCTGAAACCAGACAACGTACGTTACAGACTGCCGTCCGTACGTGCGCTCTCTGTGGACAAAAGAGCCGCTTCTCTCCCTCTCACGATCGCTTTCCCTCCTTCCTCTCTTGCTACTAACACACACACACACACACACACACACACACACACACACACACACACACACATACATATATACATACATACATACATACACGCATTCCCCTGCAAGTGTCCAACCCTGTGCAAAGCTGTTTGTGTTTTGTTTGGTAGAATTAGATTTTAGAATAGCTATTTATTGAATGAAGCATTTGTTAACTTTGTTAATTTTGCTAAGTTTCATAAACACTGTTATATCTTTAAAGAGAAGTTCTTTAGTCATTATTGGTAACATATTGTGAAAAGTGGCTGATTGAAGGAGTCAGAGCTCGAATTCAACCCTTCTTTGTTCACCCTTGACTGATTATCTCTCAGATATGAACATTCTAGGTGAACTCCCATTTATGAGACTACCTTGCTCGGTTATTGGTCCCGGTTTCGGGGTGGTGCTTCGTATCTGTTAGTTCATATTAATAATTCTGTTAATTGTTATAATTAATTATTATTGATAATTGATAATTATAGCAAATAATTAACTGTGTTCTTCGCAGATTCCTACAGTTGGTACCTGAATTACTGATTAAGGTTAACAATATTTTGATGTCATAATTCATAATTGTCTGTGAACGGAGGGGTGGGCTCACAGAGAGACACTGGTTAGTATTGTGTGTAAAAAGACTCTCACACTGATCATCTCCAAACGCTTTCTTGGTTCCCACAAGCTCAACTGACTGCGCCGCGGCCCGCTGTGCGCAAGGGCGCGAAGGCCCGTTCAACGCTGCTTGCAGCTTTAATTATTATTATTATTATTATTCTTTATTATTACGCCACTTTAACTCTAAATTTGACCCCCTAAACATGCTCAAAAACTCACCAAATTTGGCACGCACATCAGGAATGGTGAAAAATTTGATAAAATGTAAAAATTAAACCCCAAAGTGCCAAAATGTGCTCTCTAGCGCCACCTATGTATCTAAAACGGCCACCACGGCCCGTAGGAATGTCGTAGAGAGATCGAACCAAAACCCAATTATTCGTCTCATCAAGACCTACAAATCATACGCTGACACCCCTGACCTAAATCCAACAGGAAATCTGTAATGTCAATTTCAAAGTATGATTTTTTACCAATTTTGGACCTTGAATAAACGCTATCTCCTCCTAGGGCGTTAATGGTATCGGCTTCAAACTTTAATACAGAACTTATCACACTGTGTTGAGCAAAAGTTATTAAAAACTTTGTAATAACTCGAACGGTTTAGATTTAGTAAGCCCTGAAAGTTGGAGTGCGACATTACACCTTACAATGTAAACCAATGGGGAGGCAAATTCTGGGCATGGACTTTGTGCCAAACTGGGGCATCTGGCGTCTAAACTATAAGTCCCACCACTTTCAAACCTGTATCAATGGATTCGCGACGAAAATTCCTACAAAAAAATGATATTTTTATGTAGGATTTGGCCAAAGTTATGGGATTTATGAGGATTTTTCACAAGAAGATCACTTTGAAATCTTTCCTTCCAACTGTGAGGGAGAGAGAGAGAATGGGAGGGGGGGGATGGGTAAAGTAAACATCTGCCTGTGACAGAAGCCCTTGGACTGCACCACACTCCACTTACTTAGTGCTTTCACACATGTGACAGCAGTGTTCAATCCTTACTTCTTTTCAAGGAGCGCATGTGCTCCTAAATGAAAGAAATTAGGAGCATACATATAACTTTAGGAGCACACTGAAAAATGTTCAAGTAAGAGTTTCTTACAGAAAACAATTCATTTCATACATATTTACAATTTATCACATACATATTTAAACTCTGTGTGTGTGTGTGTGTGTGTATGTAAATCACAATTAGCTGTTTTTAGGGGTGCTTGTTTATGGCAAAAATTATAATCACAATCAGTTTTGTTCAATATTGAGATCATGATTATTTAACATGATTACTTTTTGACTGTCATCTTCTCCACTTGCTGTTGTTCATACATGCACATATTTTTTCTAACTTGGCTGAGGAGACTATTACATATGTAATCATATATTGTAGTAATGATTAAGAAAAACTATAGCCGATATGAGGGAAAAACTCAGGAAGGCTGGAGTTCCGGAGCTCCGTATTAAAACTGTAATGGACCTGCCATGAGGGTGGAGCAAACTCCATTTCCAAGGATGCTTTGCGATTTTCACACCAAAGCAGGGAGCAGTCCACATTGGTCCCTCATTGGCGGAGACGCTCCTGCACAGCGGAGCGTCCTGAGGACGCAGCCATGACATCACCATCCCTTTATAAGCGAGCACGCCCAAAATACACGTCTTTTCGATGTCACTGAGCTAGGGGTAACTTCTGTTCCCCTGTGAGTTAGCTTGACTACCCCACGGACATGTTTTCCCCCCAACGGAGACTCCCCTCGTCGGACGAGACGAGACTTTGCCCGTGTTCACCCGAACACATTCCTGGATCCGAGAGAGACCGCTGCTGCAACCAGCGTCCTCAAATTCCCCCGGAGAAAGAGGAAATGAAGTTACTTCGGGATAACGTGGACCGGCTCTGCCCTGCGCGTCTTCGCCGAGTCATCTCTGCTGTTCTCTCCGCCACTCCACTCAGAGCCAGCTGCCGTGTTTTCGCCGACCTGTTTTACCTTGATGGTCACGGTGTTTTTTCCGCAGGTTACACTTCACTCAGCTGGCCGACAGACCCGCTGATTCTCTCCGCTTTAACCTAAATAGCAATTCGGGACTCGGTGCTCCGTTTGGATCTAAACAGAGAGCCGGGGTTAGCTGAGAGGCTAGCAGAGGCTAACTGGTTGTGCTTCTTTCGGTCATGCTGCAATTAACGCTCCGCTGCTGCCTGTTCTCCGCTTTAACCTAAATAACAAATCGGGACTCGGTGCTCCGTTTGGATCTAAACAGAGAGCCGGGGTTAGCTGAGAGGCTAGCAGAGGCTAACTGGTTGTGCTTCTTTCGGTCATGCTGCAGTTAACGCTCCGCTGCTGCCTGTTTGCTGCCTGTTAGTTGTGTTCACCACGCTAGACTATTTTGTGTTTGTCCCGCTCGGGACTACTGTGTTTGTGCTGCCGTGAGTGAGAAAGTAAACTGATTGTCGATCTTAAACCAGACAACGTGCGTTACAGACTGCCGTCCATACGTGCGCTCTCTGTGGAAAAAGAACCGCTTCTCTCTCTCTCACGATCGCTTTCCCTCCTCCCTCTCTTGTGACTAACACCATACTCACGTGCGCACAGATACACGCACCGACATCGTTTTGCACATCTGATGGTCAGATAACGTCGGACAAAAGTGTCCAACCTGCAAGTGTCCAACCCTGTGCAAAGCTGTTTGTGTTTTGTTTGGTAGAATTAGATTTTAGAATAGCTATTTATTGAATGAAGCATTTGTTAACTTTGTTAATTTTGCTAAGTTTAATAAACACTGTTATATCTTTAAAGAGAAGGTCTTTAGTCATTATTGGTAACATATTGTGAAAAGTGGCTGATTGAAGGAGTCAGAGCTCGAATTCAACCCCTCTTTGTTCACCCTTGAATGATTATCTCTCAGATATTAACATTCTAGGTGAACTCCCATTTATGAGACTACCTTGCTCGGTTATTGGCCCCGGTTTCGGGGTGGTGCTTCGTATCTGTTAGTTCATATTAATAATTCTGTTAATTGTTATAATTAATTATTATTGATAATTGATAATTATAGCAAATAATTAACTGTGTTCTTCGCAGATCCTACAGTTGGTACCTGAATTATTGATTAAGGTTAACAATATTTTGATTTCATAATTGTCTGTGAACAGAGGGGTGGGCTCACAGAGAGACACTGGTTAGTATTGTGTGTAAAAAGACTCTCACACTAATCATCTCCAAACGTTTTCTTGGTTCCCACAAGCTCAACTGACTGCGCCGCGGCTTGACGTGCGCAAGGGCGCGAAGGCCCGTCCAACGCTGCTTGCAGCTTTAATTATTAGGGCCTGAGCCCAAAGGGCGAAGACCCTCTTGTTTTTCGTCCGTTTGTTTCTTTATTATTATTATTAGGGCCTGAGCCCAAAGGGCGAAGACCCTCTTGTTTTTCGTGTGTTTGTTTGTTTCTTATTATTATTATTATTATTAGGGCCTGAGCCCAAAGGGCGAAGACCCTCTTGTTTTTCGTGTGTTTGTTTGTTTCTTATTATTATTATTATTATTATTATTATTCTTTATTATTACGCCACTTTAACTCTAAATTTGACCCCCTAAACATGCTCAAAAACTCACCAAATTTGGCACGCACATCAGGAATGGTGAAAAATTTGATAAAATGTAAAAATTAAACCCCAAAGTGCCAAAATGTGCTCAAGAGCGCCACCTATGTATCTAAAACGGCCACCACGGCCCGTAGGAATGTCGTAGAGAGATCGAACCAAAACCCAATTATTCGTCTCATCAAGACCTACAAATCATACGCTGACACCCCTGACCTAAATCCAACAGGAAATCTGCAATGTCCATTTCAAAGTATGATTTTTTGCCAATTTTGGACCTTGAATAAACGCTATCTCCTCCTAGGGCGTTAATGGTATCGGCTTCAAACTTTAATACAGAACTTATCACACTGTGTTGAGCAAAAGTTATTAAAAACTTTGTAATAACTCGAACGGTTTAGATTTAGTAAGCCCTGAAAGTTGGAGTGCGACATTACACCTTACAATGTAAACCAATGGGGAGGCAAATTCTGGGCATGGACTTTGTGCCAAACTGGGGCATCTGGCGTCTAAACTATAAGTCCCACCACTTTCAAACCTGTATCAATGGATTCGCGACGAAAATTCCTACAAAAAAATGATATTTTTATGTAGGATTTGGCCAAAGTTATGGGATTTATGAGGATTTTTCACAAGAAGATCACTTTGAAATCTTTCCTTCCAACTGTGAGGGAGAGAGAGAGAATGGGAGGGGGGGGGATGGGTAAAGTAAACATCTGCCTGTGACAGAAGCCCTTGGACTGCACCACACTCCACTTACTTAGTGCTTTCACACATGTGACAGCAGTGTTCAATCCTTACTTCTTTTCAAGGAGCGCATGTGCTCCTAAATGAAAGAAATTAGGAGCATACATATAACTTTAGGAGCACACTGAAAAATGTTCAAGTAAGAGTTTCTTACAGAAAACAATTCATTTCATACATATTTACAATTTATCACATACATATTTAAACTCTGTGTGTGTGTGTGTGTGTGTGTGTGTGAGTGTGTGTGTGTGTATGTAAATCACAATTAGCTGTTTTTAGGGGTGCTTGTTTATGGCAAAAATTATAATCACAATCAGTTTTGTTCAATATTGAGATCATGATTATTTAACATGATTACTTTTTGACTGTCATCTTCTGCAATTGCTGTTGTTCATACATGCACATATTTTTTCTAACTTGGCTGAGGAGACTATTACATATGTAATCATATATTGTAGTAATGATTAAGAAAAACTATAGCCTATATGAGGGAAAAACTCAGGAAGGCTGGAGTTCCGGAGCTCCGTATTAAAACTGTAATGGACCTGCCATGAGGGTGGAGCAAACTCCATTTCCAAGGATGCTTTTCGATTTTCACACTTCAGCAGGGAGCAGTCAACATCGGTCCCTCATTGGCGGAGACGCTCCTGCACAGCGGAGCGTCCTGAGGACGCAGCCATGACATCACCACCTCTTTATAAGCGAGCACGCCCAAACTACACGTCTTTCCCATGTCACTGAGCTAGGGGTAACTCCTGTTCCCCTGTGAGTTAGCTTGACTACCCCACGAACATGTTTTCCCCTCATCGAAGACTCCCCTCGTCGGACGAGACGAGACTTTGCCCGTGTTCACCCGAACACATTCCTGGACCCGAGAGAGACCGCTGCTGCAACCAGCGTCCTCAAATTCCCCCGAGAAAGAGGAAATGAAGTTACTTCGGGATAACGTGGACCGGCTCTGCCCTGCGCGTCTTCGCCGAGTCGTCTCTGCTGTTCTCTCCGCCACTCCACTCAGAACCAGCTGCCGTGTTTCCGCCGACGTGCGAGAACGGCACCGTCTGCCTCCGAGCCAAGAACAAAGATGGACATTAAGACGGACTACACACACACACAACCTGCGCACTTTCTGAAGCGACCAAGTAAGAGGCATAAGTCTGGGCATAGGCAGTGTTAGTTGTGTGTTCTTTTCAGCATCAGTTGCTGTTGTTTAGCATTTAGCCTTTTTAGCTTTATTGCTATTGTTCTTGTTGTGTGAGTTGACGGACCGCCGAGTCCATTTTTCTCTGCTTTACTCTGAGTAGTATTTTAAGTTTGCTGCCTGTTAGTTATGTTCACTACGCTAGACTATTTTGTGTTTGTCCCGCTCGGGACTACTGCTGTCTTTCTGCCGCCGTGAGTGAGAAAGTAACTGCTTTGTCGATCTGAAACCAGACAACGTACGTTACAGACTGCCGTCCGTACGTGCGCTCTCTGTGGACAAAAGAGCCGCTTCTCTCCCTCTCACGATCGCTTTCCCTCCTTCCTCTCTTGCTACTAACACACACACACACACACACACACACACACACACACACACACACACACACATACATATATACATACATACATACATACACGCATTCCCCTGCAAGTGTCCAACCCTGTGCAAAGCTGTTTGTGTTTTGTTTGGTAGAATTAGATTTTAGAATAGCTATTTATTGAATGAAGCATTTGTTAACTTTGTTAATTTTGCTAAGTTTCATAAACACTGTTATATCTTTAAAGAGAAGTTCTTTAGTCATTATTGGTAACATATTGTGAAAAGTGGCTGATTGAAGGAGTCAGAGCTCGAATTCAACCCTTCTTTGTTCACCCTTGACTGATTATCTCTCAGATATGAACATTCTAGGTGAACTCCCATTTATGAGACTACCTTGCTCGGTTATTGGTCCCGGTTTCGGGGTGGTGCTTCGTATCTGTTAGTTCATATTAATAATTCTGTTAATTGTTATAATTAATTATTATTGATAATTGATAATTATAGCAAATAATTAACTGTGTTCTTCGCAGATTCCTACAGTTGGTACCTGAATTACTGATTAAGGTTAACAATATTTTGATGTCATAATTCATAATTGTCTGTGAACGGAGGGGTGGGCTCACAGAGAGACACTGGTTAGTATTGTGTGTAAAAAGACTCTCACACTGATCATCTCCAAACGCTTTCTTGGTTCCCACAAGCTCAACTGACTGCGCCGCGGCCCGCTGTGCGCAAGGGCGCGAAGGCCCGTTCAACGCTGCTTGCAGCTTTAATTAGGGCCTGAGCCCAAAGGGCGAAGACCCTCTTGTTTTTCGTGTGTTTGTTTGTTTCTTATTATTATTAGGGCCTGAGCCCAAAGGGCGAAGACCCTCTTGTTTTTCGTGTGTTTGTTTGTTTCTTATTATTATTATTATTATTATTATTATTCTTTATTATTACGCCACTTTAACTCTAAATTTGACCCCCTAAACATGCTCAAAAACTCACCAAATTTGGCACGCACATCAGGAATGGTGAAAAATTTGATAAAATGTAAAAATTAAACCCCAAAGTGCCAAAATGTGCTCTCTAGCGCCACCTATGTATCTAAAACGGCCACCACGGCCCGTAGGAATGTCGTAGAGAGATCGAACCAAAACCCAATTATTCGTCTCATCAAGACCTACAAATCATACGCTGACACCCCTGACCTAAATCCAACAGGAAATCTGTAATGTCAATTTCAAAGTATGATTTTTTACCAATTTTGGACCTTGAATAAACGCTATCTCCTCCTAGGGCGTTAATGGTATCGGCTTCAAACTTTAATACAGAACTTATCACACTGTGTTGAGCAAAAGTTATTAAAAACTTTGTAATAACTCGAACGGTTTAGATTTAGTAAGCCCTGAAAGTTGGAGTGCGACATTACACCTTACAATGTAAACCAATGGGGAGGCAAATTCTGGGCATGGACTTTGTGCCAAACTGGGGCATCTGGCGTCTAAACTATAAGTCCCACCACTTTCAAACCTGTATCAATGGATTCGCGACGAAAATTCCTACAAAAAAATGATATTTTTATGTAGGATTTGGCCAAAGTTATGGGATTTATGAGGATTTTTCACAAGAAGATCACTTTGAAATCTTTCCTTCCAACTGTGAGGGAGAGAGAGAGAATGGGAGGGGGGGGATGGGTAAAGTAAACATCTGCCTGTGACAGAAGCCCTTGGACTGCACCACACTCCACTTACTTAGTGCTTTCACACATGTGACAGCAGTGTTCAATCCTTACTTCTTTTCAAGGAGCGCATGTGCTCCTAAATGAAAGAAATTAGGAGCATACATATAACTTTAGGAGCACACTGAAAAATGTTCAAGTAAGAGTTTCTTACAGAAAACAATTCATTTCATACATATTTACAATTTATCACATACATATTTAAACTCTGTGTGTGTGTGTGTGTGTGTATGTAAATCACAATTAGCTGTTTTTAGGGGTGCTTGTTTATGGCAAAAATTATAATCACAATCAGTTTTGTTCAATATTGAGATCATGATTATTTAACATGATTACTTTTTGACTGTCATCTTCTGCAATTGCTGTTGTTCATACATGCACATATTTTTTCTAACTTGGCTGAGGAGACTATTACACATCTAATCATATATTGTAGTAATGATTAAGAAAAAGTATAGCCTATATGAGGGAAAAACTCAGGAAGGCTGGAGCTCCGGAGCTCCGTATTAAAACTGTAATGGACCTGCCATGAGGGTGGAGCAAACTCCATTTCCAAGAATGCTTTGCGATTTTCACACCTCAGCAGGGAGCAGTCAATATCGGTCCCTCATTGGCGGAGACGCTCCTGCACAGCGGAGCGTCCTGAGGACGCAGCCATGACATCACCACCCCTTTATAAGCGAGCACGCCCGAAATATACGTCTTTCCCATGTCACTGAGCTAGGGTTAACTCCTGTTCCCCTGTGAGTTAGCTTGACTACCCCACGAACATGTTTTCCCCTCATCGAAGACTCCCCTCGTCGGACGAGACGAGACTTTGCCCGTGTTCACCCGAACACATTCCTGGACCCGAGAGAGACTGCTGCTGCAACCAGCGTCCTCAAATTCCCCCGGAGAAAGAGGAAATGAAGTTACTTCGGGATAACGTGGACCGGCTCTGCCCTGCGCGTCTTCGCCGAGTCATCTCTGCTGTTCTCTCCGCCACTCCACTCAGAGCCAGCTGCCGTGTTTTCGCCGACCTGTTTTACCTTGATGGTCACGGTGTTTTTTCCGCAGGTTACACTTCACTCAGCTGGCCGACAGACCCGCTGATTCTCTCCGCTTTAACCTAAATAGCATTTCGGGACTCGGTGCTCCGTTTGGATCTAAACAGAGAGCCGGGGTTAGCTGAGAGGCTAGCAGAGGCTAACTGGTTGTGCTTCTTTCGGTCATGCTGCAGTTAACGCTCCGCTGCTGCCTGTTTGCTGCCTGTTAGTTGTGTTCACCACGCTTGACTATTTTGTGTTTGTCCCGCTCGGGACTACTGTGTTTGTGCTGCCGTGAGTGAGAAAGTAAACTGATTTGTCGATCTTAAACCAGACAACGTGCGTTACAGACTGCCGTCCATACGTGCGCTCTCTGTGGAAAAAGAACCGCTTCTCTCTCTCTCACGATCGCTCTCCCTCCTCCCTCTCTTGTGACTAACACCATACTCACGCGCGCACAGATACACGCACCGACATCGTTTTGCACATCTGATGGTCAGATAACGTCGGACAAAAGTGTCCAACCTGCAAGTGTCCAACCCTGTGCAAAGCTGTTTGTGTTTTGTTTGGTAGAATTAGATTTTAGAATAGCTGTTTATTGAATGAAGCATTTGTTAACTTTGTTAATTTTGCTAAGTTTCATAAACACTGTTATATCTTTAAAGAGAAGTTCTTTAGTCATTATTGGTAACATATTGTGAAAAGTGGCTGATTGAAGGAGTCAGAGCTCGAATTCAACCCTTCTTTGTTCACCCTTGACTGATTATCTCTCAGATATGAACATTCTAGGTGAACTCCCATTTATGAGACTACCTTGCTCGGTTATTGGCCCCGGTTTCGGGGTGGTGCTTCGTATCTGTTAGTTCATATTAATAATTCTGTTAATTGTTATAATTAATTATTATTGATAATTGATAATTATAGCAAATAATTAACTGTGTTCTTCGCAGATTCCTACAGTTGGTACCTGAATTACTGATTAAGGTTAACAATATTTTGATGTCATAATTCATAATTGTCTGTGAACGGAGGGGTGGGCTCACAGAGAGACACTGGTTAGTATTGTGTGTAAAAAGACTCTCACACTGATCATCTCCAAACGCTTTCTTGGTTCCCACAAGCTCAACTGACTGCGCCGCGGCCCGCTGTGCGCAAGGGCGCGAAGGCCCGTCCAACGCTGCTTGCAGCTTTAATTATTATTATTATTATTATTCTTTATTATTACGCCACTTTAACTCTAAATTTGACCCCCTAAACATGCTCAAAAACTCACCAAATTTGGCACGCACATCAGGAATGGTGAAAAATTTGATAAAATGTAAAAATTAAACCCCAAAGTGCCAAAATGTGCTCTCTAGCGCCACCTATGTATCTAAAACGGCCACCACGGCCCGTAGGAATGTCGTAGAGAGATCGAACCAAAACCCAATTATTCGTCTCATCAAGACCTACAAATCATACGCTGACACCCCTGACCTAAATCCAACAGGAAATCTGTAATGTCAATTTCAAAGTATGATTTTTTACCAATTTTGGACCTTGAATAAACGCTATCTCCTCCTAGGGCGTTAATGGTATCGGCTTCAAACTTTAATACAGAACTTATCACACTGTGTTGAGCAAAAGTTATTAAAAACTTTGTAATAACTCGAACGGTTTAGATTTAGTAAGCCCTGAAAGTTGGAGTGCGACATTACACCTTACAATGTAAACCAATGGGGAGGCAAATTCTGGGCATGGACTTTGTGCCAAACTGGGGCATCTGGCGTCTAAACTATAAGTCCCACCACTTTCAAACCTGTATCAATGGATTCGCGACGAAAATTCCTACAAAAAAATGATATTTTTATGTAGGATTTGGCCAAAGTTATGGGATTTATGAGGATTTTTCACAAGAAGATCACTTTGAAATCTTTCCTTCCAACTGTGAGGGAGAGAGAGAGAATGGGAGGGGGGGGATGGGTAAAGTAAACATCTGCCTGTGACAGAAGCCCTTGGACTGCACCACACTCCACTTACTTAGTGCTTTCACACATGTGACAGCAGTGTTCAATCCTTACTTCTTTTCAAGGAGCGCATGTGCTCCTAAATGAAAGAAATTAGGAGCATACATATAACTTTAGGAGCACACTGAAAAATGTTCAAGTAAGAGTTTCTTACAGAAAACAATTCATTTCATACATATTTACAATTTATCACATACATATTTAAACTCTGTGTGTGTGTGTGTGTGTGTATGTAAATCACAATTAGCTGTTTTTAGGGGTGCTTGTTTATGGCAAAAATTATAATCACAATCAGTTTTGTTCAATATTGAGATCATGATTATTTAACATGATTACTTTTTGACTGTCATCTTCTCCACTTGCTGTTGTTCATACATGCACATATTTTTTCTAACTTGGCTGAGGAGACTATTACATATGTAATCATATATTGTAGTAATGATTAAGAAAAACTATAGCCGATATGAGGGAAAAACTCAGGAAGGCTGGAGTTCCGGAGCTCCGTATTAAAACTGTAATGGACCTGCCATGAGGGTGGAGCAAACTCCATTTCCAAGGATGCTTTGCGATTTTCACACCAAAGCAGGGAGCAGTCCACATTGGTCCCTCATTGGCGGAGACGCTCCTGCACAGCGGAGCGTCCTGAGGACGCAGCCATGACATCACCATCCCTTTATAAGCGAGCACGCCCAAAATACACGTCTTTTCGATGTCACTGAGCTAGGGGTAACTTCTGTTCCCCTGTGAGTTAGCTTGACTACCCCACGGACATGTTTTCCCCCCAACGGAGACTCCCCTCGTCGGACGAGACGAGACTTTGCCCGTGTTCACCCGAACACATTCCTGGATCCGAGAGAGACCGCTGCTGCAACCAGCGTCCTCAAATTCCCCCGGAGAAAGAGGAAATGAAGTTACTTCGGGATAACGTGGACCGGCTCTGCCCTGCGCGTCTTCGCCGAGTCATCTCTGCTGTTCTCTCCGCCACTCCACTCAGAGCCAGCTGCCGTGTTTTCGCCGACCTGTTTTACCTTGATGGTCACGGTGTTTTTTCCGCAGGTTACACTTCACTCAGCTGGCCGACAGACCCGCTGATTCTCTCCGCTTTAACCTAAATAGCAATTCGGGACTCGGTGCTCCGTTTGGATCTAAACAGAGAGCCGGGGTTAGCTGAGAGGCTAGCAGAGGCTAACTGGTTGTGCTTCTTTCGGTCATGCTGCAATTAACGCTCCGCTGCTGCCTGTTCTCCGCTTTAACCTAAATAACAAATCGGGACTCGGTGCTCCGTTTGGATCTAAACAGAGAGCCGGGGTTAGCTGAGAGGCTAGCAGAGGCTAACTGGTTGTGCTTCTTTCGGTCATGCTGCAGTTAACGCTCCGCTGCTGCCTGTTTGCTGCCTGTTAGTTGTGTTCACCACGCTAGACTATTTTGTGTTTGTCCCGCTCGGGACTACTGTGTTTGTGCTGCCGTGAGTGAGAAAGTAAACTGATTGTCGATCTTAAACCAGACAACGTGCGTTACAGACTGCCGTCCATACGTGCGCTCTCTGTGGAAAAAGAACCGCTTCTCTCTCTCTCACGATCGCTTTCCCTCCTCCCTCTCTTGTGACTAACACCATACTCACGTGCGCACAGATACACGCACCGACATCGTTTTGCACATCTGATGGTCAGATAACGTCGGACAAAAGTGTCCAACCTGCAAGTGTCCAACCCTGTGCAAAGCTGTTTGTGTTTTGTTTGGTAGAATTAGATTTTAGAATAGCTATTTATTGAATGAAGCATTTGTTAACTTTGTTAATTTTGCTAAGTTTAATAAACACTGTTATATCTTTAAAGAGAAGGTCTTTAGTCATTATTGGTAACATATTGTGAAAAGTGGCTGATTGAAGGAGTCAGAGCTCGAATTCAACCCCTCTTTGTTCACCCTTGAATGATTATCTCTCAGATATTAACATTCTAGGTGAACTCCCATTTATGAGACTACCTTGCTCGGTTATTGGCCCCGGTTTCGGGGTGGTGCTTCGTATCTGTTAGTTCATATTAATAATTCTGTTAATTGTTATAATTAATTATTATTGATAATTGATAATTATAGCAAATAATTAACTGTGTTCTTCGCAGATCCTACAGTTGGTACCTGAATTATTGATTAAGGTTAACAATATTTTGATTTCATAATTGTCTGTGAACAGAGGGGTGGGCTCACAGAGAGACACTGGTTAGTATTGTGTGTAAAAAGACTCTCACACTAATCATCTCCAAACGTTTTCTTGGTTCCCACAAGCTCAACTGACTGCGCCGCGGCTTGACGTGCGCAAGGGCGCGAAGGCCCGTCCAACGCTGCTTGCAGCTTTAATTAGGGCCTGAGCCCAAAGGGCGAAGACCCTCTTGTTTTTCGTCCGTTTGTTTCTTTATTATTATTATTATTATTATTATTCTTTCTTTCTTGTTACGCCACTTTAACTCTAAATTTGACCCCCTAAACATGCTCAAAAACTCACCAAATTTGGCACGCACATCAGGAATGGTGAAAAATTTGATAAAATGTAAAAATTAAACCCCAAAGTGCCAAAATGTGCTCTCTAGCGCCACCTACGTATCTAAAACGGCCACCACGGCCCGTAGGAATGTCGTAGAGAGATCGAACCAAAACCCAATTATTCGTCTCATCAAGACCTACAAATCATACGCTGACACCCCTGACCTAAATCCAACAGGAAATCCGCAATGTCCATTTCAAAGTACCATTTTTTGCCAATTTTGGACCTTGAATAAACGCTATCTCCTCCTAGGGCGTTAATGGTATCGGCTTCAAACTTTAATACATGACTTATCACACTGTGTTGAGCAAAAGTTATTAAAAACTTTGTAATAACTCGAACGGTTTAGATTTAGTAAGCCCTGAAAGTTGGAGTGCGACATTACACCTTACAATGTAAACCAATGGGGAGGCAAATTCTGGGCATGGACTTTGTGCCAAACTGGGGCATCTGGCGTCTAAACTATAAGTCCCACCACTTTCAAACCTGTATCAATGGATTCGCGACGAAAATTCCTACAAAAAAATGATATTTTTATGTAGGATTTGGTCAAAGTTATGGGATTTATGAGGATTTTTCACAAGAAGATCAGTTTAAAATCTGTCTTTCCAACTGTGAGGGAGAGAGAGAGAATGGGAGGGGGGGGATGGGTAAAGTAAACATCTACTCCATTTCCAAGGATGCTTTGCGATTTTCACACCTCAGCAGGGAGCAGTCAACATCGGTCCCTCATTGGCGGAGACGCTCCTGCACAGCCATGACATCACCACCCCTTTATAAGCGAGCACGCCCGAAATACACGTCTTTCCCATGTCACTGAGCTCGGGGTAACTCCTGTTCCCCTGTGAGTTAGCTTGACTACCCCACGAACATGTTTTCCCCTCATCGAAGACTCCCCTCGTCGGACGAGACGAGACTTTTCCCGTGTTCACCCGAACACATTCCTGGAGCCGAGAGAGACCGCTGCTGCAACCAGCGTCCTCAAATTCCCCCGAGAAAGAGGAAATGAAGTTACTTACATTCCTTTTTTCCGCAGGTTTCACTTCACTCAGCTGGCCGACAGACCCGCTGATTCTCTCCGCTTTAACCTAAATAGCAATTCGGGACTCGGTGCTCCGTTTGGATCTAAACAGAGACCCGGGGTTAGCTGAGAGGCTAGCAGAGGCTAACTGGTTGTGCTTCTTTCGGTCATGCTGCAATTAACGCTCCGCTGCTGCCTGTTCTCCGCTTTAACCTAAATAACAAATCGGGACTCGGTGCTCCGTTTGGATCTAAACAGAGAGCCGGGGTTAGCTGAGTGGCTAGCAGAGGCTAACTGGTTGTGCTTCTTTCGGTCATGCTGCAGTTAACGCTCCGCTGCTGCCTGTTTGCTGCCTGTTCTCCGCTTTAACCTAAATAACAAATCGGGACTCGGTGCTCCGTTTGGATCTAAACAGAGAGCCGGGGTTAGCTGAGAGGCTAGCAGAGGCTAACTGGTTGTGCTTCTTTCGGTCATGCTGCAATTAACGCTCCGCTGCTGCCTGTTCTCGGCTTTAACCTAAATAACAAATCGGGACTCGGTGCTCCGTTTGGATCTAAACAGAGAGCCGGGGTTAGCTGAGAGGCTAGCAGAGGCTAACTGGTTGTGCTTCTTTCGGTCATGCTGCAGTTAACGCTCCGCTGCTGCCTGTTTGCTGCCTGTTAGTTGTGTTCACCACGCTAGACTATTTTGTGTTTGTCCCGCTCGGGACTACTGTGTTTGTGCTGCCGTGAGTGAGAAAGTAAACTGATTTGTCGATCTGAAACCAGACAACGTGCGTTACAGACTGCTGTCCGTACTTGCGCTCTCTGTGGAAAAAGAACCGCTTCTCTCTCTCTCACGATCGTTTTCCCTACTCCCTCTTGTGACTAACACTACACTCACGCGCGCACAGATACACGCACCGACATCGTTTTGCACATCTGATGGTCAGATAACGTCGGACAAAAGTGTCCAACCTGCAAGTGTCCAACCCTGTGCAAAGCTGTTTGTGTTTTGTTTGGTAGAATTAGATTTTAGAATAGCTATTTATTGAATGAAGCATTTGTTAACTTTGTTAATTTTGCTGAGTTTAATTAACACTGTTATATCTTTAAAGAGAAGTTCTTTAGTCATTATTGGTAACATATTGTGAAAAGTGGCTGATTGAAGGAGTCAGAGCTCGAATTCAACCCTTCTTTGTTCACCCTTGAATGATTATCTCTCAGATATTAACATTCTAGGTGAACTCCCATTTATGAGATTACCTTGTTCGGTTATTGGTCCCGGTTTCGGGATGGTGCTTCGTATTTGTTAGTTCATATTAATAATTCTGTTATTTGTTATAATTATTTATTATTGATAATTGATAATTATAGCAAATAATCAACTGTGTTCCTTGCAGATCCTACAGTTGGTGCCTGAATTATTGATTAAGGTTAACAATATTTTGATTTCATAATCCATAATTGTCTGTGAGCAGAGGGGTGGGCTCACAGAGAGACACTGGTTAGTATTATGTGTCAAAAGACTCTCACACTGATCATCTCCAAACGTTTTCTTGGTTCCCAGAAGCTTAGCTGACTGCGCTGCCGCCCGCTGTGCGCAAGGGCGCGAAGGCCCGTCCAACGCTGCTTGCAGCTTTAATTAGGGCCTGAGCCCAAAGGGCGAAGACCCTCTTGTTTTTCGTGTGTTTGTTTGTTTCTTATTATTATTATTATTATTATTATTATTCTTTATTATTACGCCACTTTAACTCTAAATTTGACCCCCTAAACATGCTCAAAAACTCACCAAATTTGGCACGCACATCAGGAATGGTGAAAAATTTGATAAAATGTAAAAATTAAACCCCAAAGTGCCAAAATGTGCTCGAGAGCGCCACCTATGTATCTAAAACGGCCACCACGGCCCGTAGGAATGTCGTAGAGAGATCGAACCAAAACCCAATTATTCGTCTCATCAAGACCTACAAATCATACGCTGACACCCCTGACCTAAATCCAACAGGAAATCTGCAATGTCCATTTCAAAGTATGATTTTTTGCCAATTTTGGACCTTGAATAAACGCTATCTCCTCCTAGGGCGTTAATGGTATCGGCTTCAAACTTTAATACATGACTTATCACACTGTGTTGAGCAAAAGTTATTAAAAACTTTGTAATAACTCGAACGGTTTAGATTTAGTAAGCCCTGAAAGTTGGAGTGCGACATTACACCTTACAATGTAAACCAATGGGGAGGCAAATTCTGGGCATGGACTTTGTGCCAAACTGGGGCATCTGGCGTCTAAACTATAAGTCCCACCACTTTCAAACCTGTATCAATGGATTCGCGACGAAAATTCCTACAAAAAAATGATATTTTTATGTAGGATTTGGCCAAAGTTATGGGATTTATGAGGATTTTTCACAAGAAGATCACTTTGAAATCTTTCCTTCCAACTGTGAGGGAGAGAGAGAGAATGGGAGGGGGGGGATGGGTAAAGTAAACATCTGCCTGTGACAGAAGCCCTTGGACTGCACCACACTCCACTTACTTAGTGCTTTCACACATGTGACAGCAGTGTTCAATCCTTACTTCTTTTCAAGGAGCGCATGTGCTCCTAAATGAAAGAAATTAGGAGCATACATATAACTTTAGGAGCACACTGAAAAATGTTCAAGTAAGAGTTTCTTACAGAAAACAATTCATTTCATACATATTTACAATTTATCACATACATATTTAAACTCTGTGTGTGTGTGTGTGTGTGTATGTAAATCACAATTAGCTGTTTTTAGGGGTGCTTGTTTATGGCAAAAATTATAATCACAATCAGTTTTGTTCAATATTGAGATCATGATTATTTAACATGATTACTTTTTGACTGTCATCTTCTGCAATTGCTGTTGTTCATACATGCACATATTTTTTCTAACTTGGCTGAGGAGACTATTACACATCTAATCATATATTGTAGTAATGATTAAGAAAAAGTATAGCCTATATGAGGGAAAAACTCAGGAAGGCTGGAGCTCCGGAGCTCCGTATTAAAACTGTAATGGACCTGCCATGAGGGTGGAGCAAACTCCATTTCCAAGAATGCTTTGCGATTTTCACACCTCAGCAGGGAGCAGTCAATATCGGTCCCTCATTGGCGGAGACGCTCCTGCACAGCGGAGCGTCCTGAGGACGCAGCCATGACATCACCACCCCTTTATAAGCGAGCACGCCCGAAATATACGTCTTTCCCATGTCACTGAGCTAGGGTTAACTCCTGTTCCCCTGTGAGTTAGCTTGACTACCCCACGAACATGTTTTCCCCTCATCGAAGACTCCCCTCGTCGGACGAGACGAGACTTTGCCCGTGTTCACCCGAACACATTCCTGGACCCGAGAGAGACCGCTGCTGCAACCAGCGTCCTCAAATTCCCCCGGAGAAAGAGGAAATGAAGTTACTTCGGGATAACGTGGACCGGCTCTGCCCTGCGCGTCTTCGCCGAGTCATCTCTGCTGTTCTCTCCGCCACTCCACTCAGAGCCAGCTGCCGTGTTTTCGCCGACCTGTTTTACCTTGATGGTCACGGTGTTTTTTCCGCAGGTTACACTTCACTCAGCTGGCCGACAGACCCGCTGATTCTCTCCGCTTTAACCTAAATAGCAATTCGGGACTCGGTGCTCCGTTTGGATCTAAACAGAGAGCCGGGGTTAGCTGAGAGGCTAGCAGAGGCTAACTGGTTGTGCTTCTTTCGGTCATGCTGCAGTTAACGCTCCGCTGCTGCCTGTTTGCTGCCTGTTAGTTGTGTTCACCACGCTTGACTATTTTGTGTTTGTCCCGCTCGGGACTACTGTGTTTGTGCTGCCGTGAGTGAGAAAGTAAACTGATTTGTCGATCTTAAACCAGACAACGTGCGTTACAGACTGCCGTCCATACGTGCGCTCTCTGTGGAAAAAGAACCGCTTCTCTCTCTCTCACGATCGCTCTCCCTCCTCCCTCTCTTGTGACTAACACCATACTCACGCGCGCACAGATACACGCACCGACATCGTTTTGCACATCTGATGGTCAGATAACGTCGGACAAAAGTGTCCAACCTGCAAGTGTCCAACCCTGTGCAAAGCTGTTTGTGTTTTGTTTGGTAGAATTAGATTTTAGAATAGCTGTTTATTGAATGAAGCATTTGTTAACTTTGTTAATTTTGCTAAGTTTCATAAACACTGTTATATCTTTAAAGAGAAGTTCTTTAGTCATTATTGGTAACATATTGTGAAAAGTGGCTGATTGAAGGAGTCAGAGCTCGAATTCAACCCTTCTTTGTTCACCCTTGACTGATTATCTCTCAGATATGAACATTCTAGGTGAACTCCCATTTATGAGACTACCTTGCTCGGTTATTGGCCCCGGTTTCGGGGTGGTGCTTCGTATCTGTTAGTTCATATTAATAATTCTGTTAATTGTTATAATTAATTATTATTGATAATTGATAATTATAGCAAATAATTAACTGTGTTCTTCGCAGATTCCTACAGTTGGTACCTGAATTACTGATTAAGGTTAACAATATTTTGATGTCATAATTCATAATTGTCTGTGAACGGAGGGGTGGGCTCACAGAGAGACACTGGTTAGTATTGTGTGTAAAAAGACTCTCACACTGATCATCTCCAAACGCTTTCTTGGTTCCCACAAGCTCAACTGACTGCGCCGCGGCCCGCTGTGCGCAAGGGCGCGAAGGCCCGTCCAACGCTGCTTGCAGCTTTAATTAGGGCCTGAGCCCAAAGGGCGAAGACCCTCTTGTTTTTCGTGTGTTTGTTTGTTTCTTATTATTATTATTATTATTATTATTATTCTTTATTATTACGCCACTTTAACTCTAAATTTGACCCCCTAAACATGCTCAAAAACTCACCAAATTTGGCACGCACATCAGGAATGGTGAAAAATTTGATAAAATGTAAAAATTAAACCCCAAAGTGCCAAAATGTGCTCTCTAGCGCCACCTATGTATCTAAAACGGCCACCACGGCCCGTAGGAATGTCGTAGAGAGATCGAACCAAAACCCAATTATTCGTCTCATCAAGACCTACAAATCATACGCTGACACCCCTGACCTAAATCCAACAGGAAATCTGCAATGTCCATTTCAAAGTATGATTTTTTGCCAATTTTGGACCTTGAATAAACGCTATCTCCTCCTAGGGCGTTAATGGTATCGGCTTCAAACTTTAATACATGACTTATCACACTGTGTTGAGCAAAAGTTATTAAAAACTTTGTAATAACTCGAACGGTTTAGATTTAGTAAGCCCTGAAAGTTGGAGTGCGACATTACACCTTACAATGTAAACCAATGGGGAGGCAAATTCTGGGCATGGACTTTGTGCCAAACTGGGGCATCTGGCGTCTAAACTATAAGTCCCACCACTTTCAAACCTGTATCAATGGATTCGCGACGAAAATTCCTACAAAAAAATGATATTTTTATGTAGGATTTGGCCAAAGTTATGGGATTTATGAGGATTTTTCACAAGAAGATCACTTTGAAATCTTTCCTTCCAACTGTGAGGGAGAGAGAGAGAATGGGAGGGGGGGGATGGGTAAAGTAAACATCTGCCTGTGACAGAAGCCCTTGGACTGCACCACACTCCACTTACTTAGTGCTTTCACACATGTGACAGCAGTGTTCAATCCTTACTTCTTTTCAAGGAGCGCATGTGCTCCTAAATGAAAGAAATTAGGAGCATACATATAACTTTAGGAGCACACTGAAAAATGTTCAAGTAAGAGTTTCTTACAGAAAACAATTCATTTCATACATATTTACAATTTATCACATACATATTTAAACTCTGTGTGTGTGTGTGTGTGTGTATGTAAATCACAATTAGCTGTTTTTAGGGGTGCTTGTTTATGGCAAAAATTATAATCACAATCAGTTTTGTTCAATATTGAGATCATGATTATTTAACATGATTACTTTTTGACTGTCATCTTCTGCAATTGCTGTTGTTCATACATGCACATATTTTTTCTAACTTGGCTGAGGAGACTATTACACATCTAATCATATATTGTAGTAATGATTAAGAAAAAGTATAGCCTATATGAGGGAAAAACTCAGGAAGGCTGGAGCTCCGGAGCTCCGTATTAAAACTGTAATGGACCTGCCATGAGGGTGGAGCAAACTCCATTTCCAAGAATGCTTTGCGATTTTCACACCTCAGCAGGGAGCAGTCAATATCGGTCCCTCATTGGCGGAGACGCTCCTGCACAGCGGAGCGTCCTGAGGACGCAGCCATGACATCACCACCCCTTTATAAGCGAGCACGCCCGAAATATACGTCTTTCCCATGTCACTGAGCTAGGGTTAACTCCTGTTCCCCTGTGAGTTAGCTTGACTACCCCACGAACATGTTTTCCCCTCATCGAAGACTCCCCTCGTCGGACGAGACGAGACTTTGCCCGTGTTCACCCGAACACATTCCTGGACCCGAGAGAGACTGCTGCTGCAACCAGCGTCCTCAAATTCCCCCGGAGAAAGAGGAAATGAAGTTACTTCGGGATAACGTGGACCGGCTCTGCCCTGCGCGTCTTCGCCGAGTCATCTCTGCTGTTCTCTCCGCCACTCCACTCAGAGCCAGCTGCCGTGTTTTCGCCGACCTGTTTTACCTTGATGGTCACGGTGTTTTTTCCGCAGGTTACACTTCACTCAGCTGGCCGACAGACCCGCTGATTCTCTCCGCTTTAACCTAAATAGCAATTCGGGACTCGGTGCTCCGTTTGGATCTAAACAGAGAGCCGGGGTTAGCTGAGAGGCTAGCAGAGGCTAACTGGTTGTGCTTCTTTCGGTCATGCTGCAGTTAACGCTCCGCTGCTGCCTGTTTGCTGCCTGTTAGTTGTGTTCACCACGCTTGACTATTTTGTGTTTGTCCCGCTCGGGACTACTGTGTTTGTGCTGCCGTGAGTGAGAAAGTAAACTGATTTGTCGATCTTAAACCAGACAACGTGCGTTACAGACTGCCGTCCATACGTGCGCTCTCTGTGGAAAAAGAACCGCTTCTCTCTCTCTCACGATCGCTCTCCCTCCTCCCTCTCTTGTGACTAACACCATACTCACGCGCGCACAGATACACGCACCGACATCGTTTTGCACATCTGATGGTCAGATAACGTCGGACAAAAGTGTCCAACCTGCAAGTGTCCAACCCTGTGCAAAGCTGTTTGTGTTTTGTTTGGTAGAATTAGATTTTAGAATAGCTGTTTATTGAATGAAGCATTTGTTAACTTTGTTAATTTTGCTAAGTTTCATAAACACTGTTATATCTTTAAAGAGAAGTTCTTTAGTCATTATTGGTAACATATTGTGAAAAGTGGCTGATTGAAGGAGTCAGAGCTCGAATTCAACCCTTCTTTGTTCACCCTTGACTGATTATCTCTCAGATATGAACATTCTAGGTGAACTCCCATTTATGAGACTACCTTGCTCGGTTATTGGCCCCGGTTTCGGGGTGGTGCTTCGTATCTGTTAGTTCATATTAATAATTCTGTTAATTGTTATAATTAATTATTATTGATAATTGATAATTATAGCAAATAATTAACTGTGTTCTTCGCAGATTCCTACAGTTGGTACCTGAATTACTGATTAAGGTTAACAATATTTTGATGTCATAATTCATAATTGTCTGTGAACGGAGGGGTGGGCTCACAGAGAGACACTGGTTAGTATTGTGTGTAAAAAGACTCTCACACTGATCATCTCCAAACGCTTTCTTGGTTCCCACAAGCTCAACTGACTGCGCCGCGGCCCGCTGTGCGCAAGGGCGCGAAGGCCCGTCCAACGCTGCTTGCAGCTTTAATTATTATTATTCTTTCTTGTTACGCCACTTTAACTCTAAATTTGACCCCCTAAACATGCTCAAAAACTCACCAAATTTGGCACGCACATCAGGAATGGTGAAAAATTTGATAAAATGTAAAAATTAAACCCCAAAGTGCCAAAATGTGCTCTCTAGCGCCACCTACGTATCTAAAACGGCCACCACGGCCCGTAGGAATGTCGTAGAGAGATCGAACCAAAACTCAATTATTCGTCTCATCAAGACCTACAAATCATACGCTGACACCCCTGACCTAAATCCAACAGGAAATCAGCAATGTCCATTTGAAAGTATGATTTTTTGCCAATTTTGGACCTTGAATAAACGCTATCTCCTCCTAGGGCGTTAATGGTATCGGCTTCAAACTTGAATACATGACTTATCACACTGTGTTGAGCAAAAGTTATTAAAAACTTTGTAATAACTCGAACGGTTTAGATTTAGTAAGCCCTGAAAGTTGGAGTGCGACATTACACCTTACAATGTAAACCAATGGGGAGGCAAATTCTGGGCATGGACTTTGTGCCAAACTGGGGCATCTGGCGTCTAAACTATAAGTCCCACCACTTTCAAACCTGTATCAATGGATTCGCGACGAAAATTCCTACAAAAAAATGATATTTTTATGTAGGATTTGGTCAAAGTTATGGGATTTATGAGGATTTTTCACAAGAAGATCAGTTTAAAATCTGTCCTTCCAACTGTGAGGGAGAGAGAGAGAATGGGAGGGGGGGGATGGGTAAAGTAAACATCTACTCCATTTCCAAGGATGCTTTGCGATTTTCACACCTCAGCAGGGAGCAGTCAACATCGGTCCCTCATTGGCGGAGACGCTCCTGCACAGCCATGACATCACCACCCCTTTATAAGCGAGCACGCCCGAAATACACGTCTTTCCCATGTCACTGAGCTCGGGGTAACTCCTGTTCCCCTGTGAGTTAGCTTGACTACCCCACGAACATGTTTTCCCCTCATCGAAGACTCCCCTCGTCGGACGAGACGAGACTTTGCCCGTGTTCACCCGAACACATTCCTGGAGCCGAGAGAGACCGCTGCTGCAACCAGCGTCCTCAAATTCCCCCGAGAAAGAGGAAATTAAGTTACTTACATTCCTTTTTTCCGCAGGTTTCACTTCACTCAGCTGGCCGACAGACCCGCTGATTCTCTCCGCTTTAACCTAAATAGCAATTCGGGACTCGGTGCTCCGTTTGGATCTAAACAGAGACCCGGGGTTAGCTGAGAGGCTAGCAGAGGCTAACTGGTTGTGCTTCTTTCGGTCATGCTGCAATTAACGCTCCGCTGCTGCCTGTTCTCCGCTTTAACCTAAATAACAAATCGGGACTCGGTGCTCCGTTTGGATCTAAACAGAGAGCCGGGGTTAGCTGAGTGGCTAGCAGAGGCTAACTGGTTGTGCTTCTTTCGGTCATGCTGCAGTTAACGCTCCGCTGCTGACTGTTTGCTGCCTGTTCTCCGCTTTAACCTAAATAACAAATCGGGACTCGGTGCTCCGTTTGGATCTAAACAGAGAGCCGGGGTTAGCTGAGAGGCTAGCAGAGGCTAACTGGTTGTGCTTCTTTCGGTCATGCTGCAATTAACGCTCCGCTGCTGCCTGTTCTCGGCTTTAACCTAAATAACAAATCGGGACTCGGTGCTCCGTTTGGATCTAAACAGAGAGCCGGGGTTAGCTGAGAGGCTAGCAGAGGCTAACTGGTTGTGCTTCTTTCGGTCATGCTGCAGTTAACGCTCCGCTGCTGCCTGTTTGCTGCCTGTTAGTTGTGTTCACCACGCTAGACTATTTTGTGTTTGTCCCGCTCGGGACTACTGTGTTTGTGCTGCCGTGAGTGAGAAAGTAAACTGATTTGTCGATCTGAAACCAGACAACGTGCGTTACAGACTGCTGTCCGTACTTGCGCTCTCTGTGGAAAAAGAACCGCTTCTCTCTCTCTCACGATCGTTTTCCCTACTCCCTCTTGTGACTAACACTACACTCACGCGCGCACAGATACACGCACCGACATCGTTTTGCACATCTGATGGTCAGATAACGTCGGACAAAAGTGTCCAACCTGCAAGTGTCCAACCCTGTGCAAAGTTGTTTGTGTTTTGTTTGGTAGAATTAGATTTTAGAATAGCTATTTATTGAATGAAGCATTTGTTAACTTTGTTAATTTTGCTGAGTTTAATTAACACTGTTATATCTTTAAAGAGAAGTTCTTTAGTCATTATTGGTAACATATTGTGAAAAGTGGCTGATTGAAGGAGTCAGAGCTCGAATTCAACCCTTCTTTGTTCACCCTTCAATGATTATCTCTCAGATATTAACATTCTAGGTGAACTCCCATTTATGAAATTACCTTGTTCGGTTATTGGTCCCGGTTTCGGGATGGTGCTTCGTATTTGTTAGTTCATATTAATAATTCTGTTATTTGTTATAATTATTTATTATTGATAATTGATAATTATAGCAAATAATCAACTGTGTTCCTTGCAGATCCTACAGTTGGTGCCTGAATTATTGATTAAGGTTAACAATATTTTGATTTCATAATCCATAATTGTCTGTGAGCAGAGGGGTGGGCTCACAGAGAGACACTGGTTAGTATTATGTGTCAAAAGACTCTCACACTGATCATCTCCAAACGTTTTCTTGGTTCCCAGAAGCTTAGCTGACTGCGCCGCCGCCCGCCGTGCGCAAGGGCGCGAAGGCCCGTCCAACGCTGCTTGCAGCTTTAATTATTATTATTATTATTATTCCTCCGAAACAAACGCATTTTTGAGGGCCTAAACATGCACGAAAACTCATGAAAATTTGCACAGATGTCAGGACTGGCGAAAATTTCGATATTTTATGGGTCTCGAAATAAAGCGGGACAAAATGGCTCGACAGCGCCACCTAGAAAGTCAAGAAAATTGAGCCCCTCGATACAGATTGTCGTAGGAGAACGAAATTCGGTATGCATATGTATCATGACCAGACGCACCAAAAAGTCTCAAGGACACATAGCCTAACTCCAACAGGAAGTCGGCCATTTTGTATCAAAGTTGAAATTTTGCACCGATTTTGTCATTTCCAGCCCGCATACTTTAACGAACTCCTCCTAGAGATTTGACCCCAGGACTTTCAAATTCGGTCCGTATCATCTACAGGCATAGGAGATTAAAAGTTGCTAAAACAATTCTCATTAGTCTTTCCTAGGGGGCGTGGCTGGGCGGCGAATTTCGATCCTTCGCCATGAAAAATGAAACGGCTATAACTCCGGCATACATGATCCTAAGACAGCCAAACCTTTTGTGCTTCATAAGAGTCCCGCCCTGAACGGGTCCATGTGACAATACAGGATATGAGTCATAGCGCCACCTCCTGGCAACAGGAAGTTACATGTTTTACGCTCTGACGCCCTGTGGGCAGCACGGTGATGGAATCCAGCTGAAATTTACTGAGAATAGCCTCAAGACCTTGGAGATCTTATATTATGAAGTTGGTGACCCTTCGTTGAAAGGTGTTGCCATGGCGACGCGGCGAATTTCGATGTGACGCCATGAAATTTCGATGCCTTATAACTTGACTCCACGTGGTCTGATCTTTTCCAAATTTCATATGCTTGTTAAGAGTCCCAATCTGAACACATGTTCAGTCTCATATTTAGCGAAAGTCATAGCGCCACCTACTGGCAACAGGAAGTATCATGCGTCGTACTTTGTCTAATTACTCCTAGGAAATTTGGCTGATGCACCTGAAATTAAGTCAGCTAATAAACAAGACCTTGGTGATGCTACATTTGGCAGCTCATGACCCAAAACTGAATGCTGTTACCATGGCGACACATCCTTCGCCATGAAATATGATACTGTTTTTCAGGGAGAAGGGATTGCTCTACAGTCATGAAACTTGACACACATGTCTAGAGTGATGTCAGCTAAAATCCTATGTGGTCGCTTTGAATGGGCGTGGCAAAATGGCTCAACAGCGCCCCCTTTAAAATTTCAAAATTGCAGCCCCGCCTTCCAGATTAACGTAGAGAGATGAAATTCACAGGGCACATGTATAATGTCAACACGCACAAAAAAGCCTCTTGAAGCCTTATTGTAAGTTGAACAGGAAGTCGGCCATCTTGAAAAACTGGTCAATTTTCGCCTTTTTTTGGCCATTTCGCATACCTTGTATTTTAACGCACTCCTCCTACAGATTTCATCGTAAGGACTTCAAAATCAGTGTGTGTCATCTAGAGTAGTGTATGATCATGATGGTTTGGCCGTGGCGTGGCGTTGAGTTTTGATGTTTCGCCATGACAGAGGAAATTGATATAACTTGAGTGTACATGGTTGGATCTGCCTCAAACTTTACACAACAAGTCACTGACAAAAGCCCTTGGACTGAGCGTCACTTCGACATGCGCTGGGGTGCGAGGGCCCGATCATCGCTGCTTGCAGCTTTAATTAGGGCCCGAGCACCGACCGGTGCGAAGCCCTATTGAAACTGAAGGAGTTATTATTATTAGGGCCCGAGCACCGACCGGTGCGAAGCCCTATTGAAACTGAAGGAGTTATTATTATTATTATTATTATTATTATTATTATTATTCCTCCGAAACAAACGCATTTTTGAGGGCCTAAACATGCACGAAAACTCATGAAAATTTGCACAGATGTCAAGACTGGCGAAAATTGCGATATTTTATGGGTCTCGAAATAAAGCGGGACAAAATGGCTCGACAGCGCCACCTAGAAAGTCAAGAAAATTGAGCCCCTCGATACAGATTGTCGTAGGAGAACGAAATTCGGTATGCATATGTATCATGACCAGACGCACCAAAAAGTCTCAAGGACACATAGCCTAACTCCAACAGGAAGTCGGCCATTTTGTATCAAAGTTGAAATTTTGCACCGATTTTGTCATTTCCAGCCCGCATACTTTAACGAACTCCTCCTAGAGATTTGACCCCAGGACTTTCAAATTCGGTCCGTATCATCTACAGGCATAGGAGATTAAAAGTTATTAAAACAATTCTCATTAGTCTTTCCTAGGGGGCGTGGCTGGGCGGCGAATTTCGATCCTTCGCCATGAAAAATGAAACGGCTATAACTCCGGCATACATGATCCTAAGAGAGCCAAACCTTTTGTGCTTCATAAGAGTCCCGCCCTGAACGGGTCCATGTGACAATACAGGATATGAGTCATAGCGCCACCTCCTGGCAACAGGAAGTTACATGTTTTACGCTCTGACGCCCTGTGGGCAGCACGGTGATGGAATCCAGCTGAAATTTACTGAGAATAGCCTCAAGACCTTGGAGATCTTATATTATGAAGTTGGTGACCCTTCGTTGAAAGGTGTTGCCATGGCGACGCGGCGAATTTCGATGTGACGCCATGAAATTTCAATGCCTTATAACTTGACTCCACGTGGTCTGATCTTTTCCAAATTTCATATGCTTGTTAAGAGTCCCGATCTGAACACATGTTCAGTCTCATATTTAGCGAAAGTCATAGCGCCACCTACTGGCAACAGGAAGTATCATGCGTCGTACTTTGTCTAATTACTCCTAGGAAATTTGGCTGATGCACCTGAAATTAAGTCAGCTAATAAACAAGACCTTGGTGATGCTACATTTGGCAGCTCATGACCCAAAACTGAATGCTGTTACCATGGCGACACATCCTTCGCCATGAAATATGATACTGTTTTTCAGGGAGAAGGGATTGCTCTACAGTCATGAAACTTGACACACATGTCTAGAGTGATGTCAGCTAAAATCCTATGTGGTCACTTTGAATGGGCGTGGCAAAATGGCTCAACAGCGCCCCCTTTAAAAAATGAAACGGCTATAACTCCGGCATACATGATCCTAAGAGAGCCAAACCTTTTGTGCTTCATAAGAGTCCCGCCCTGAACGGGTCCATGTGACAATACAGGATATGAGTCATAGCGCCACCTCCTGGCAACAGGAAGTTACATGTTTTACGCTCTGACGCCCTGTGGGCAGCACGGTGATGGAATCCAGCTGAAATTTACTGAGAATAGCCTCAAGACCTTGGAGATCTTATATTATGAAGTTGGTGACCCTTCGTTGAAAGGTGTTGCCATGGCGACGCGGCCAATTTCGATGTGACGCCATGAAATTTCAATGCCTTATAACTTGACTCCACGTGGTCTGATCTTTTCCAAATTTCATATGCTTGTTAAGAGTCCCGATCTGAACACATGTTCAGTCTCATATTTAGCGAAAGTCATAGCGCCACCTACTGGCAACAGGAAGTATCATGCGTCGTACTTTGTCTAATTACTCCTAGGAAATTTGGCTGATGCACCTGAAATTAAGTCAGCTAATAAACAAGACCTTGGTGATGCTACATTTGGCAGCTCATGACCCAAAACTGAATGCTGTTACCATGGCGACACATCCTTTGCCATGAAATACGATACTGTTTTTCAGGGAGAAGGGATTGCTCTACAGTCATGAAACTTGACACACATGTCTAGAGTGATGTCAGCTAAAATCCTATGTGGTCACTTTGAATGGGCGTGGCAAAATGGCTCAACAGCGCCCCCTTTAAAATTTCAAAATTGCAGCCCCGCCTTCCAGATTAACGTAGAAAGATGAAATTCACAGGGCACATGTATAATGTCAACACGCACAAAAAAGCCTCTTGAAGCCTTATTGTAAGTGGAACAGGAAGTCGGCCATCTTGAAAAAAATGGTACATTTTCGCCTTTTCTTGGCCATTTCGCATACCTTGTATTTTAAAGAACTCCTCCTACAGAATCCATGGTAAGGACTTAAAAATCAGTGTGTGTCATCTAGACTAGTGTATGATCATGATGGTTTGGCCGTGGCGTGGCGTTGAGTTTTGATGTTTCGCCATGACAGAGGAAATTGATATAACTTGAGTGTACACGGTTGGATCTGCCTCAAACTTTACACAAGTCACTGACAAAAGCCCTTCGACTGAGCGTCACTTCGACATGCGCTGGGGTGCGAGGGCCCGATCATCGCTGCTTGCAGCTTTAATTAGGGCCCGAGCACCTACCGGTGCGAAGCCCTATTGAAACTGAAGGAATTATTATTATTATTATTATTATTATTAGGGCCCGAGCACCGACCGGTGCGAAGCCCTATTGGAACTGAAGGAATTATTATTATTATTATTATTATTCCTCCGAAACAAACGCATTTTTGAGGGCCTAAACATGCACGAAAACTCATGAAAATTTGCACAGATGTCAGGACTGGCGAAAATTTCGATATTTTATGGGTCTCGAAATAAAGCGGGACAAAATGGCTCGACAGCGCCACCTAGAAAGTCAAGAAAATTGAGCCCCTCGATACAGATTGTCGTAGGAGAACGAAATTCGGTATGCATATGTATCATGACCAGACGCACCAAAAAGTCTCAAGGACACATAGCCTAACTCCAACAGGAAGTCGGCCATTTTGTATCAAAGTTGAAATTTTGCACCGATTTTGTCATTTCCAGCCCGCATACTTTAACGAACTCCTCCTAGAGATTTGACCCCAGGACTTTCAAATTCGGTCCGTATCATCTACAGGCATAGGAGATTAAAAGTTGCTAAAACAATTCTCATTAGTCTTTCCTAGGGGGCGTGGCTGGGCGGCGAATTTCGATCCTTCGCCATGAAAAATGAAACGGCTATAACTCCGGCATACATGATCCTAAGAGAGCCAAACCTTTTGTGCTTCATAAGAGTCCCGCCCTGAACGGGTCCATGTGACAATACAGGATATGAGTCATAGCGCCACCTCCTGGCAACAGGAAGTTACATGTTTTACGCTCTGACGCCCTGTGGGCAGCACGGTGATGGAATCCAGCTGAAATTTACTGAGAATAGCCTCAAGACCTTGGAGATCTTATATTATGAAGTTGGTGACCCTTCGTTGAAAGGTGTTGCCATGGCGACGCGGCGAATTTCGATGTGACGCCATGAAATTTCAATGCCTTATAACTTGACTCCACGTGGTCTGATCTTTTCCAAATTTCATATGCTTGTTAAGAGTCCCAATCTGAACACATGTTCAGTCTCATATTTAGCGAAAGTCATAGCGCCACCTACTGGCAACAGGAAGTATCATGCGTCGTACTTTGTCTAATTACTCCTAGGAAATTTGGCTGATGCACCTGAAATTAAGTCAGCTAATAAACAAGACCTTGGTGATGCTACATTTGGCAGCTCATGACCCAAAAACTGAATGCTGTTACCATGGCGACACATCCTTCGCCATGAAATATGATACTGTTTTTCAGGGAGAAGGGATTGCTCTACAGTCATGAAACTTGACACACATGTCTAGAGTGATGTCAGCTAAAATCCTATGTGGTCGCTTTGAATGGGCGTGGCAAAATGGCTCAACAGCGCCCCCTTTAAAATTTCAAAATTGCAGCCCCGCCTTCCAGATTAACGTAGAAAGATGAAATTCACAGGGCACATGTATAATGTCAACACGCACAAAAAAGCCTCTTGAAGCCTTATTGTAAGTGGAACAGGAAGTCGGCCATCTTGAAAAAAATGGTACATTTTCGCCTTTTCTTGGCCATTTCGCATACCTTGTATTTTAAAGAACTCCTCCTACAGAATCCATCGTAAGGACTTAAAAATCAGTGTGTGTCATCTAGACTAGTGTATGATCATGATGGTTTGGCCGTGGCGTGGCGTTGAGTTTTGATGTTTCGCCATGACAGAGGAAATTGATATAACTTGAGTGTACACGGTTGGATCTGCCTCAAACTTTACACAACAAGTCACTGACAAAAGCCCTTCGACTGAGCGTCACTTCGACATGCGCTGGGGTGCGAGGGCCCGATCATCGCTGCTTGCAGCTTTAATTATTATTATTATTCCTCCGAAACAAACGCATTTTTGAGGGCCTAAACATGCACGAAAACTCATGAAAATTTGCACAGATGTCAAGACTGGCGAAAATTGCGATATTTTATGGGTCTCGAAATAAAGCGGGACAAAATGGCTCGACAGCGCCACCTAGAAAGTCAAGAAAATTGAGCCCCTCGATACAGATTGTCGTAGGAGAACGAAATTCGGTATGCATATGTATCATGACCAGACGCACCAAAAAGTCTCAAGGACACATAGCCTAACTCCAACAGGAAGTCGGCCATTTTGTATCAAAGTTGAAATTTTGCACCGATTTTGTCATTTCCAGCCCGCATACTTTAACGAACTCCTCCTAGAGATTTGACCCCAGGACTTTCAAATTCGGTCCGTATCATCTACAGGCATAGGAGATTAAAAGTTATTAAAACAATTCTCATTAGTCTTTCCTAGGGGGCGTGGCTGGGCGGCGAATTTCGATCCTTCGCCATGAAAAATGAAACGGCTATAACTCCGGCATACATGATCCTAAGAGAGCCAAACCTTTTGTGCTTCATAAGAGTCCCGCCCTGAACGGGTCCATGTGACAATACAGGATATGAGTCATAGCGCCACCTCCTGGCAACAGGAAGTTACATGTTTTACGCTCTGACGCCCTGTGGGCAGCACGGTGATGGAATCCAGCTGAAATTTACTGAGAATAGCCTCAAGACCTTGGAGATCTTATATTATGAAGTTGGTGACCCTTCGTTGAAAGGTGTTGCCATGGCGACGCGGCGAATTTCGATGTGACGCCATGAAATTTCAATGCCTTATAACTTGACTCCACGTGGTCTGATCTTTTCCAAATTTCATATGCTTGTTAAGAGTCCCGATCTGAACACATGTTCAGTCTCATATTTAGCGAAAGTCATAGCGCCACCTACTGGCAACAGGAAGTATCATGCGTCGTACTTTGTCTAATTACTCCTAGGAAATTTGGCTGATGCACCTGAAATTAAGTCAGCTAATAAACAAGACCTTGGTGATGCTACATTTGGCAGCTCATGACCCAAAACTGAATGCTGTTACCATGGCGACACATCCTTCGCCATGAAATATGATACTGTTTTTCAGGGAGAAGGGATTGCTCTACAGTCATGAAACTTGACACACATGTCTAGAGTGATGTCAGCTAAAATCCTATGTGGTCACTTTGAATGGGCGTGGCAAAATGGCTCAACAGCGCCCCCTTTAAAAAATGAAACGGCTATAACTCCGGCATACATGATCCTAAGAGAGCCAAACCTTTTGTGCTTCATAAGAGTCCCGCCCTGAACGGGTCCATGTGACAATACAGGATATGAGTCATAGCGCCACCTCCTGGCAACAGGAAGTTACATGTTTTACGCTCTGACGCCCTGTGGGCAGCACGGTGATGGAATCCAGCTGAAATTTACTGAGAATAGCCTCAAGACCTTGGAGATCTTATATTATGAAGTTGGTGACCCTTCGTTGAAAGGTGTTGCCATGGCGACGCGGCCAATTTCGATGTGACGCCATGAAATTTCAATGCCTTATAACTTGACTCCACGTGGTCTGATCTTTTCCAAATTTCATATGCTTGTTAAGAGTCCCGATCTGAACACATGTTCAGTCTCATATTTAGCGAAAGTCATAGCGCCACCTACTGGCAACAGGAAGTATCATGCGTCGTACTTTGTCTAATTACTCCTAGGAAATTTGGCTGATGCACCTGAAATTAAGTCAGCTAATAAACAAGACCTTGGTGATGCTACATTTGGCAGCTCATGACCCAAAACTGAATGCTGTTACCATGGCGACACATCCTTTGCCATGAAATACGATACTGTTTTTCAGGGAGAAGGGATTGCTCTACAGTCATGAAACTTGACACACATGTCTAGAGTGATGTCAGCTAAAATCCTATGTGGTCACTTTGAATGGGCGTGGCAAAATGGCTCAACAGCGCCCCCTTTAAAATTTCAAAATTGCAGCCCCGCCTTCCAGATTAACGTAGAAAGATGAAATTCACAGGGCACATGTATAATGTCAACACGCACAAAAAAGCCTCTTGAAGCCTTATTGTAAGTGGAACAGGAAGTCGGCCATCTTGAAAAAAATGGTACATTTTCGCCTTTTCTTGGCCATTTCGCATACCTTGTATTTTAAAGAACTCCTCCTACAGAATCCATGGTAAGGACTTAAAAATCAGTGTGTGTCATCTAGACTAGTGTATGATCATGATGGTTTGGCCGTGGCGTGGCGTTGAGTTTTGATGTTTCGCCATGACAGAGGAAATTGATATAACTTGAGTGTACACGGTTGGATCTGCCTCAAACTTTACACAAGTCACTGACAAAAGCCCTTCGACTGAGCGTCACTTCGACATGCGCTGGGGTGCGAGGGCCCGATCATCGCTGCTTGCAGCTTTAATTAGGGCCCGAGCACCTACCGGTGCGAAGCCCTATTGAAACTGAAGGAATTATTAGGGCCCGAGCACCGACCGGTGCGAAGCCCTATTGGAACTGAAGGAATTATTAGGGCCCGAGCACCGACCGGTGCGAAGCCCTATTGAAACTGAAGGAATTATTATTATTATTATTATTATTCCTCCGAAACAAACGCATTTTTGAGGGCCTAAACATGCACGAAAACTCATGAAAATTTGCACAGATGTCAGGACTGGCGAAAATTTCGATATTTTATGGGTCTCGAAATAAAGCGGGACAAAATGGCTCGACAGCGCCACCTAGAAAGTCAAGAAAATTGAGCCCCTCGATACAGATTGTCGTAGGAGAACGAAATTCGGTATGCATATGTATCATGACCAGACGCACCAAAAAGTCTCAAGGACACATAGCCTAACTCCAACAGGAAGTCGGCCATTTTGTATCAAAGTTGAAATTTTGCACCGATTTTGTCATTTCCAGCCCGCATACTTTAACGAACTCCTCCTAGAGATTTGACCCCAGGACTTTCAAATTCGGTCCGTATCATCTACAGGCATAGGAGATTAAAAGTTGCTAAAACAATTCTCATTAGTCTTTCCTAGGGGGCGTGGCTGGGCGGCGAATTTCGATCCTTCGCCATGAAAAATGAAACGGCTATAACTCCGGCATACATGATCCTAAGAGAGCCAAACCTTTTGTGCTTCATAAGAGTCCCGCCCTGAACGGGTCCATGTGACAATACAGGATATGAGTCATAGCGCCACCTCCTGGCAACAGGAAGTTACATGTTTTACGCTCTGACGCCCTGTGGGCAGCACGGTGATGGAATCCAGCTGAAATTTACTGAGAATAGCCTCAAGACCTTGGAGATCTTATATTATGAAGTTGGTGACCCTTCGTTGAAAGGTGTTGCCATGGCGACGCGGCGAATTTCGATGTGACGCCATGAAATTTCAATGCCTTATAACTTGACTCCACGTGGTCTGATCTTTTCCAAATTTCATATGCTTGTTAAGAGTCCCAATCTGAACACATGTTCAGTCTCATATTTAGCGAAAGTCATAGCGCCACCTACTGGCAACAGGAAGTATCATGCGTCGTACTTTGTCTAATTACTCCTAGGAAATTTGGCTGATGCACCTGAAATTAAGTCAGCTAATAAACAAGACCTTGGTGATGCTACATTTGGCAGCTCATGACCCAAAACTGAATGCTGTTACCATGGCGACACATCCTTCGCCATGAAATATGATACTGTTTTTCAGGGAGAAGGGATTGCTCTACAGTCATGAAACTTGACACACATGTCTAGAGTGATGTCAGCTAAAATCCTATGTGGTCGCTTTGAATGGGCGTGGCAAAATGGCTCAACAGCGCCCCCTTTAAAATTTCAAAATTGCAGCCCCGCCTTCCAGATTAATGTAGAGAGATGAAATTCACAGGGCACATGTATAATGTCAACACGCACAAAAAAGCCTCTTGAAGCCTTATTGTAAGTTGAACAGGAAGTCGGCCATCTTGAAAAACTGGTCAATTTTCGCCTTTTTTTGGCCATTTCGCATACCTTGTATTTTAACGCACTCCTCCTACAGATTTCATCGTAAGGACTTCAAAATCAGTGTGTGTCATCTAGAGTAGTGTATGATCATGATGGTTTGGCCGTGGCGTGGCGTTGAGTTTTGATGTTTCGCCATGACAGAGGAAATTGATATAACTTGAGTGTACATGGTTGGATCTGCCTCAAACTTTACACAACAAGTCACTGACAAAAGCCCTTGGACTGAGCGTCACTTCGACATGCGCTGGGGTGCGAGGGCCCGATCATCGCTGCTTGCAGCTTTAATTATTATTATTATTATTCCTCCGAAACAAACGCATTTTTGAGGGCCTAAACATGCACGAAAACTCATGAAAATTTGCACAGATGTCAGGACTGGCGAAAATTTCGATATTTTATGGGTCTCGAAATAAAGCGGGACAAAATGGCTCGACAGCGCCACCTAGAAAGTCAAGAAAATTGAGCCCCTCGATACAGATTGTCGTAGGAGAACGAAATTCGGTATGCATATGTATCATGACCAGACGCACCAAAAAGTCTCAAGGACACATAGCCTAACTCCAACAGGAAGTCGGCCATTTTGTATCAAAGTTGAAATTTTGCACCGATTTTGTCATTTCCAGCCCGCATACTTTAACGAACTCCTCCTAGAGATTTGACCCCAGGACTTTCAAATTCGGTCCGTATCATCTACAGGCATAGGAGATTAAAAGTTGCTAAAACAATTCTCATTAGTCTTTCCTAGGGGGCGTGGCTGGGCGGCGAATTTCGATCCTTCGCCATGAAAAATGAAACGGCTATAACTCCGGCATACATGATCCTAAGAGAGCCAAACCTTTTGTGCTTCATAAGAGTCCCGCCCTGAACGGGTCCATGTGACAATACAGGATATGAGTCATAGCGCCACCTCCTGGCAACAGGAAGTTACATGTTTTACGCTCTGACGCCCTGTGGGCAGCACGGTGATGGAATCCAGCTGAAATTTACTGAGAATAGCCTCAAGACCTTGGAGATCTTATATTATGAAGTTGGTGACCCTTCGTTGAAAGGTGTTGCCATGGCGACGCGGCGAATTTCGATGTGACGCCATGAAATTTCAATGCCTTATAACTTGACTCCACGTGGTCTGATCTTTTCCAAATTTCATATGCTTGTTAAGAGTCCCAATCTGAACACATGTTCAGTCTCATATTTAGCGAAAGTCATAGCGCCACCTACTGGCAACAGGAAGTATCATGCGTCGTACTTTGTCTAATTACTCCTAGGAAATTTGGCTGATGCACCTGAAATTAAGTCAGCTAATAAACAAGACCTTGGTGATGCTACATTTGGCAGCTCATGACCCAAAAACTGAATGCTGTTACCATGGCGACACATCCTTCGCCATGAAATATGATACTGTTTTTCAGGGAGAAGGGATTGCTCTACAGTCATGAAACTTGACACACATGTCTAGAGTGATGTCAGCTAAAATCCTATGTGGTCGCTTTGAATGGGCGTGGCAAAATGGCTCAACAGCGCCCCCTTTAAAATTTCAAAATTGCAGCCCCGCCTTCCAGATTAACGTAGAAAGATGAAATTCACAGGGCACATGTATAATGTCAACACGCACAAAAAAGCCTCTTGAAGCCTTATTGTAAGTGGAACAGGAAGTCGGCCATCTTGAAAAAAATGGTACATTTTCGCCTTTTCTTGGCCATTTCGCATACCTTGTATTTTAAAGAACTCCTCCTACAGAATCCATCGTAAGGACTTAAAAATCAGTGTGTGTCATCTAGACTAGTGTATGATCATGATGGTTTGGCCGTGGCGTGGCGTTGAGTTTTGATGTTTCGCCATGACAGAGGAAATTGATATAACTTGAGTGTACATGGTTGGATCTGCCTCAAACTTCACAGGTTTGATATCAATCCAGGCCTGAGCATGTCTACTTTAAAATATTCATTCAGTGATGCAAACTGGCTCGATAGCGCCCCCTACAGCATTTCAACGCCGCAGTCCCAGCTGAAGGCAAAATAGTGCACAAAGGAAGTGATGTTTCTCTCCTTGATTTGTCTGAAAACAGCCTGAGTCCGGAAACATCTACAAGTCACTGACAAAAGACCTTCGACTGGGCAACACTTCGACATGCGCTGGAGGACATGCTTTTATGTAAATGTCAAATTGATCAGCAGGGCACCGCAGGGAATCGAACCCCATCCCAGTATAAACCAGGAGTAGCCATTACCGGTGCCTTTTGCTTTTTGACACTACATAGAAGGAAAAGCAAAACCTGCATTACCCACAGCATATGGCAGCATTTCATATTATGTCAAAATGACAATTATATTGTAGTTGTTCACCAAATGTCATTTGTGCATTATCAAATATTATCAATACATGTTAGACTTATAAATGCTGTTGTAATGCAGGAAAAAGAAACCCTTGTCATTTATTTTTACAACACCTAATACACAAAATGGTTAAAAATACCAGTTTCATTTCATATTTCATGCTTGGCCATAAATAAGCTTAAATAACATACAACTCATAAAGTTAAAAATCACCAAATAATGCTCACTAAAAACATACATCTACAACAGTTGTAAAGTATTACTGTCCTATGTCAGAAGATATACATTTAAAAGAACAAACAACCGCCTCATGATCACTAAAATATGTTGGCAACACTACTGATTCAATTTCATAATGTGATGTTTTCACATACACATGGTCAATTAATGTGCCCTTCTCTGTTGTGGGCTGTGTAACATATTGAATGTACCCTTTGTCTGTTAGAAATTTGCAGATTGTTGATGATTTCAAGATGTCCTCATTAAAATCTCCCATGATTGCAATTGTGTTACTTTTTGGATCTAGCCAATCAACTAATTTGCCTAGATGTTCTTTAAATAAAGACATGGGATAAGATGGTGGTCGATAAATGACAGCTATTAATATGTTACATGTAACATAGTTATAAATAAAACATTCCAAATTCACATTTGTTGCTTTGATAATATTATATTCCAAATTGTCTGCACTATAAAAGCCGACTCCACCATGCTGTTGTCCTTGAAGTTCAATCAGTGCTGGAATGTTGCTATTGTAAGATAAACTTCGTGGACAACCATGAAAAGTAAAACCATCAATCTTTACAGCTTCAAATGAGGAAGCAGCAGGTAGCCATGTTTCTGTAACAGCAATACAGTTAAGCTGCAATTGCTGTGTACATAATGCCAAATCAGATACATGGTGTGTCAAATTTTGTACATTCATCAAAAATACAGTAAAACTACTTGTACTAAATTTGTGTCTAGTTATATTTTGGTTCAAGAATTGAGGCATACTCTGAATTGTATCCTGAATACCATCCTTACAATATATGGCTTTATCTTCAAAATCTTGAATCACCAAACCTGACAAACTTCTAACACGACTTAGGGCTACATATGCCTGGCCTGCAGAAAATACTTTCTTAAGAGAAACAACAGCACTATCTACAGTAATACCTTGTACTTTATGTACCGTACAAGCCCAAGCAAGTTTCAGCGGAAACTGTCGTCGCATACCACCTTTGTTAGTAACTTTTTCTTCCTCTGGTTCAATACCGGTGGAACCAAAGAAAACTAAGCTACTCGTCGATTGTTTCCTTCTCTGCGCGCCAACATGCTCATCATCAAACTTAACATACACTTTGAGAGGAAACTTACCCTTATCTGCACCAACTATATGAGTTACAGTACCGCAAACCCCATTAACAAGACCATCTGTAACATCCACGTTTTTACACAGCATTACACGCGCATTTTCACCCAACAACAGCTGTTCAGTCAAACATGTGTTATATGTTTTCGCATGATGTCCATTTTTCAATTCTAGTTTGCCTGTTTTCTTATTATTCACAAAATCCTGAGCATCTATCTCGACATATTCAGGACAAATGTTAAGCAGCTGTGCCAAATTATGCTCATTTACTTGTTTATTTGTAGGAAATATGTGTAAAGCTGAGCTGACTTCACCAGTTTCACAATGTTTCAATATTTGTATGTCACTGCTTAACATTGGGGTTCCTTTTGATCGAGTTCTCACCCTGTTCAATAGCTCTGCGAACACGTTATCTTTTTGCCTAACGATTTGTTTTAATTCAACGACCTTAAACAGATTAGACCACAAGCTGACACCTACATCATCTACATATAGGGGTTTCCCTTTTACTGGAGGCAACTGGAAAAAATCTCCAACAGCAACTACACTCACATTTCCAAATGGTGAGAAATCACCGGTTTGCTTAATCTGTCTTAACCTACCGTGAATGTATGACAACAACCTATGATCAACCATTGATATTTCGTCGACTATCAAAATCTGAAGATCACTATATTTAGCGCGCAAAGAATTAACTTTTTCCTCACCCAAAGGTGTGTAGGGTAAACCAACATCTTTTCCGATACTAAACGTGTGGTGAATAGTAGATGCATGCAAATTATATGCAGCAATCCCTGTAGGAGCCGTTAATAACACACTAATATTGTCTGGATGACGACACACCGTTGACAATAGCCTCATTGCCTCATATTGAATCGCTTTTATTAAATGACTTTTTCCTGTCCCTGCACCACCTGTGATGAATATATGGAAGGGATCTGGATTTTTCCCTAATACTTTCTCTAAACACCATTGTCGAATTTGATAAAAAACAGCAAGCTGTGTCTCATTCAAAGATCTAATTAAAGCCAAACCTTCACTTCTACACATGATGTTTTTTCTTTTTTCCAAATGTGCAACATGTTGACTAGTTACTGCTAAATCTGGAATATTTTCCTCATGTTCTTCCACTATCTGTTGTTTGTCTTTTTGTTCTTGGTCACACTGTAAACGCTCCAACTCTTTCTCTGGGCACAACTCACACCACGCATCCTCTAATACACCATCTCTATCAATTGTATTCTGGATTTCATCCAATTCATCTGCTTTAATTTCAAAATGACTTCTATTCAAATCAACAACTGACTTAACAGGATGTCTTGACCCATCACTAAACCTCACATGACCATTTTCGTAAAACTGTGCAAATGTCTCACAGTTTGGAGGTTTTAGCTGCACATCTGCACGATACGGCAAGAACAACTGCATTATACTTTGGTAAAACAATTCTGGATTTTTTGTCTCAGAAAAGCGCGCGTAACGAACAACTGCAGGATCTGTTCGTGTTCTTTTCGTGATAAAACCACAATCATTCTTTAATTTAATGCTGGCCTGAGATTTTTCATTTTTACTCAAAACACGATATTCAGATGCAAATGTTGCCATACACATGTCATTGAATACACTATCATTTGGCCTATTTTTATAACGGTCAACAAAACTAGTCATCCAAACATCTTCTGAGGTACAAGCGCGCGATCTTGCCTTTTGTTTCAACACACTCAAAGGCAAACTCATTCTAACTATATTGTCCCCTGTCGGTACAAATACAACTTTCCTCGAACATTCCTTTAAATGCATATTTGTCAATCTGTATACAGCTTCTTGAGCACACACATCTCTGTTATGCAAATACACACTGCCTAGATTTTTCAATGCCTCCTTTGCACTAACATTTCCCTCCTTAGATGCTTCTCTCTGTGCATTCCCTAACAACAATCCCATCTCTCTTTCTGCCTTAGACATATAAGAGATAATATAAACAACGCACGCATACGCATCAACAACAAATTGCAAGTCTAAATTTGCCTGCCAACATTTTAATAGTGGTTTGCTATACTGATTTATCCAGACTTCATTAACTTGCCTCTTTAACACAATATGTGTATTTCTAGCTAAACACGTATATGCAGCCTCAAAAGTGACCTGATCAATCCCTACACTTTGGAATAAATGTACCACACTATCAAAACTATTCTTCTCATTGGAAAGAGCATTCTTGATTTTTGTCATTATCTCTGCTGCATGTTTTTTCTTCATGTCATTTGAAGTTTTCTGACTATGATTAACACACGTCGAAGATTTATCTGTCTCACAACTGCATGCTTTTTTGCACTCTTCATCATCTTTACGGCGACATATAAACGTTCGAGCGGATGCTGGCCTCGGAAAATTGAAACGACAAACCGTGTTTTTCTTTTTACAAGTTTTTGAATGTCGTTTTGAATGCTGCTGCACAGAAGTGACAGTTTCCAATAAAGTCTCATCTTGGGATGGCAACTCACATGTTATATATTTATCAATAAATTCAACTACTTCTTCATCTGTGTTTTTATCAATCAATGGAGCATTCTCTATCCAAAACAAACAATGCACATGGGGTGAACCGCGCTGCTGAAATTCCACTCGATAAAAGTAATCCTTAATTTTACCAATCGGATGTGATGGCGACATAAGTACCTCTCTCAAAAAAACATGCCAGCGGAAATCAAACATCCTGGCCGCAGTGACAGGATTGCAGCGTAAAAGATCACACCTGTCTGCCCACTCTAAACCTGCAGCAGTCTGTGCTCTACCTTCCTGCTTCAAAATACTATCCAGAAGATTTGTCCAGCGCATATCAGCAGAAGAAAAGGAACAAAACCAGGTAGGAACACCGAGCTGACGAACACAAGCAAGCAGATCACGCTGTGCTCCTTGCCAAAAAGCTGGGGTACCTCGAATCGGTTTAAGGAAACGATACCCATCATCAAACTCCAACAACTTTTTCAAAGATTCATCATTTTTTAACATATCGTTTACCTTATTATCAGGTACGTTTTGAGACATACAGCCTTTCCCTTTTCGTAATGCTATGGATACATTAGAAACAACCTGCTCAATCTCAGACATGTACTGCGCAAAAAAGATATATTCCACATTGTGTGCAAACCTACCATCCGCATGTAGAATTCTGTTATTAAAATATCGCGACAACGTCAAACGATTTGCTCTACTTTCATGATAAGTATTACGTCCCTGCGGAAACAACACCGGAAAGCATTTGGCTTCGTTTGCATGATCCGAAAGCAATTTTACAGGACTATTTCCTTCTGCTGGAGCAAGGTTCAATATATCATCAAAATATTGATCCAGCATTTCCTGACCAATATCCACAGGCATGAGACACGTATCCTGAAACATACAATGTTGTTGTCTATCGTGCAAAAGCTCATCTTCACAATCAACTTTACCACTTTCAACATCACCATCAGTGTCTTTCCCTAAATCACCCTCTTCCCTACAAAACTCATTTAACCAAGCTTCATTAAACTCTACATCTTTATAATGGACATTTGTCCTTTTTAAATACTGCAATGCCTGCCTTACATGCATAGTATCAACAAACTGATACTCATAATGCCCTTTATACGTTAACTTGCGTTTCAATTTTACACGCAACAAAGATCCTTCCATATTACAACGAGGCAGAACATTACTAGTCTGCACAATATTTGCTGGAACACATGTTACCGGTCCATGTACACCATTCTGTCCTCCCTTAGGTAACGCTAACATTTTCATAAATGGTATATGTAAAGAAATCAAATGCTGCTCTAAACTATTCAAACATGCCAACTCTGGTGGAATGGGATCAACTTTCAAACTGTTTATTGCACATTCAGGTGGCATTATACCTTTATTAATCTTACCATGACAAGTGTAACAAATCCACAGACAACCTCTAGCTGTATCCAACAACTGACATGGCTTTTCACAGTCCTTATTACATTTGTGTAAATACACTTCAGTGATACATTTATCTGCAAATGATGCTACTGCTTCATTCTTGTTATAAAAATCCCTCTTACAATTCAAAACCTGATGTCTAAACAACAATCTATGACAGACGCAACACACAAACTCTGGCCCATCCTTTACTTTAGCCAAAAACTGCTGCATAACAAAATCAAACTGCTCCTCCTTTTCTTTCAATTGTTGCCCCTTCACTTTGTTGGCTGCTAAAACACGCTTCTTATGGTCAGCATTTCCATAATATCTCGCTTTAGTCATGGCTTTTACACTTTGTCTATGCAACATATCTCTCCTATATTTGCTTACACTCATTTCCTTAACTTTCTCCCTATGCAACATATCTCTCCTATATTTGCTTACACTCATTTCCTTAACTTTCTCCCTATGCAACAAATTTTTCTGATATTTCCCGACACTCATTATCTTAACTTTCTCCCTATGCAACAAATTTTTCTGATATTTCCCGATACTCATTATCTTAACTTTCTCCCTATGCAACACATTTTTCTGATATTTCACTTTAATCTTTTCCTTACGTTTCTCCCTATGCTGCACACTTTCCTGATATTTCTTTTTCATTTGTAGATACTTTTTCTTTATAAAATACTTAGAAATAGCATTATTTGTTGCTGTACTCTGTTCCTGGACTTTCTGATCGCTCTTACTTGTGTTCTCTGTCACAGCGCTAACCCATGAACATTCCTCTGCACTCTGCCGTCTCAAATCGTACACTTTGGACTCAGACCTGTTCAACTTGCAGCTACCATAACAACTATGGAGTTCAGGCTGATGAACACAAACAACACTTTCATAATGGTTACCATTACAATTTTCTAAGTAGATCCCCTGTTTTGAAAAACACCTATATTTGCAACTATATTCTAGCCATCGATCATCATGATAAGTAAAGATATTAACTCCTAAACAATCTGCTGCTGCCTGTATTTCAACCTCAGTTGCCCAACTGCCAACATATCGCATTTTTGAACTTTTAATGTATTCTACCACTGAAGAATATTCACTTCTCAAGATACTTTTATAGTCCGCAGCATTACTCTCTAATTGTTTCACAACAGCAAGTCTAATTTTCCTATGGTTCTTTTGTGTTCCACTAACAGCTTGGGAAATCGCTCTAAAGAAACAGTTACCGTCAGCCACTATTTTCTCATTCTTACACGGCGTTCCCAACAGACCAACTTCTGTAGGCATTGGTGCATCATATTTCTCAAACTCTACATTAAACTGTGTACATAAAGCCTGCGCAACATCTTTACAAATGGGATCAAACCACAGCTTTTTCGAAGTTACATCACTGACAAACACAACATCTGAATTCACTACAGCCACATTATTCCTTTTCATTTTCTTAGCAGCACAAGTTTGCCCTGTAATCTTACGCTTCGTACCTCGGTCAACTTTACTTCCTGAAGGAATACCACATACCAGCGATGAACCGAAAGCCATGGATGCAGTTTCACAAGTCGTGACAGTGTCAGTACACTTTGTTGTTCTCAACTCAGACTTACTGCCCCCGCAAATGACACGAACACCAGCAATCTCATATGGTCTGTCATTTTGAGTGAGAGATGTAGACAAATTGCATATGAAACTGTACACCTCTTTAAGACAACTAAAATATACAACAACACTATTACCGTTAGGATCTGGCATTCCAGCAGCACTGCGCGCATGGGAATCAACAACCGCATAGCGTCCGTTTTGACGAATGACTGCACACGTGGTACCACACAATGTTAGCAAACATGTATCATATTTCTCAAACATGTTTTTCAAGCTATTTTGTAGAGACATGAATATGCCAGCCTGAATAAACTCTCCATCAACCACACTGACATCACCCGATACATAGTCACCATAACGAAACTCAAAGTTATGTCCATCTATAACCCAGTGCTTTGGCAAATCAGGAACACACAAGAATTTAGATGATCCACTAATCTTCTTGTTGTCTCTCAAAGACGTGTACAACTGATCACCTAAAACTACGACCCTGTCTAGATCTTTTACCTGCCATGCAAAAACACTGTCAACCGCATGTTTTGCCAGACTTACCAAACCAACAGCCATACATTGGAATCCCCCATATTTAAAGCGATTACTACCCTGATGATACGAACCTGTTACACTATGTTGAACATGGCTAGAAGTACCAGCTACTACAGAAGACCATAATACGCTGGAGCTAGGGCTAGCCTTGCTCTTCACCTTACCAGATCCTGATGAGTGCTGATGATGAAGACTCTCCTTGTCCGGCATCTGTAATAAAGATAAATGGAGATTTTGATCAGTGCGCTCCCATCATCATCCTCATCAGAAATAGACAAAACAAAACACTCTCGATCACAGACTGTATTACACCTTTAGTTAGTCTTCATCTAGTTAGGTGTATTTATTGAGTTCAACAAAAAAGGCTGGTTACTATTTCCATGTTTACACTTGATTTCATCTAGACTATATTACGTTTCCAAAGTGCAACTACTACTACTACTACTACAAATAATAACAAAACTGTTTTCAATCATGCATATACTACACTAACAATAGCATAGCTGATGACTAGATTCAAAAACATTCAGACTAAGAGCACAAACCTCCTCTGTTCCAACCAATTGAATGGGACTGGTAGGTGCATCATGGGAAAACACCTCCACAACACAAGGGGTTCCCTCCTCCTATAAAAACAAAATACCACATGAAAAAACACAATGTATAAACTGCATAGACATGGGGCTTTAATGCTACAAAAAATATCAATTTGTAATTATCATTTATACTACATGAACAGTGACAATAAAGTAGTTTCACTAACTCCATTACAAGAAAACAGAACGAAACAGAAAATTTTCATTCAGAGCACCTACCTCCTCGCCTGCAGCCACTGTCTTGACACTGGTAGGTGAATCCTGGGAAAACACCTCCACAACACAAGGGGTTGCCTCCTCCTACAACACAAAAAACAAAATACCCCATGAAAAAAAACAATGTATAAACTGCATAGACATGGGGCTTTAATGCTACAAAAAATATCAATTTGTAATTATCATTTATACTACATGAACAGTGACAATAAAGTAGCTTCACTAACTCCATTACAAGAAACCAGAACAAAACAGAAAATTTTTAGTGAGAGCACCTACCTCCTCGCCTGCAACCACTGTCTTGACAATGGTAGGTGAATCCTGGGAAAACACCTCCACAAAACAGGGGGTTGCCTCCTCCTACAACACAAAAAGCAAAAACAAAATAAAATTAAACAAAATGAATGAACCACATTACTAAAATACTTCCTTGCAAGTCTGCTGTGACACAAAATATCTTCTGGCTTCTAGTGCAAGAACAAAACATCCTTTATAAACATTAGGTCTGTATTATACAATTTGCTTCGACTTTACAGATATACAATGCGTATAACTAATCCATGTTTTTTTATATGCAACCTTATAGGCTACCAATTTAAACTAGACTTGCATGATTGTAAATAATGCTGAAGTGTAAAATACATTCACACAAACCTCCACCGGCAGAACATCTTTCACAGGACAGCCAGGTGAGGCCTCACAAGACACGAGCTGGGTGCCAGGTTTAGCCACAACCTAGGAAGGAAACACAATTGAAAGAACTGTATAAATGTACTTTATCATTGTTTCACAATTACTCCCTGAATATTACAAACAGGTAAATATGTCATTACTATCTTCTCAAACTATACAAAAGAAAAATGTAAATATAACATTTAAAAAAAGAAAAGTTACCAACCTGCTGCTGTCCACGTTTCCTTTTTGAGGCAACAGCTTTCTGCCGGCGGACCACATTTGGCTTCTAATGTAAGACAAAAACAATTTAAATACAAATACAAATTTGGGGCATAAGTAAATTCATACAATATAACAGTCCCATTCTGTGTCAAGACAAAACACTTATAAAAAGGCCTCACAAATACAATTTGAATGCAAATTACCAGTTTGCCTTGTGGAACAGCCGTGCACACAGGGCTAGGGAGATGCGATGGGACAGCTTTGTCCATCGCATCCAACACGGCACTGCTGAAACGGACGGGATTCAGCGGGATGAAACACTTGACTGATGTTTCATCTGCCTGTGGAAAACAAAAGAACAAGACCATTGTTGCAAATGTATCTTGAAAATAAGCCAAAACATGCACACAGGTACAGCAACAAATGGATATCACTTTGTCCGCACAGTGTTACACTAGTCAGGAAAAATCTTCCACTCCAAAAACTAAAACACACATACAATATGCAATGTCTCACCTTCCTGCCCTTGCTGACAACTGTCCAGTCAAAAGGGTTTGACGGACGCGGCACAGGTGCTTCTCCCTTCACCACCACCTTTGGTACAAAGGTTCTCCCAGGGGGTGAAGTCCTGAGAGGAACCTGGGGCGTAGGTGGTGGTGTCTCCAATAGCTGATAAGCAGACATCCAGATCAGCTGAGAGAGGATCGCCATACCGCCAGCATCACTCAGGTGGACCTGCAAAATATAAGCAATAAATAATATTTTACAAAACAGAAGTTTTCATGTCTGTATGAATCTACAATGAATTGCACTTTAAAAATCAACTAAACTTGAGTATAGTAAGTTTTTCCATTGGCAATCTTATCAGATATTGTTCTACTTACGCCATCTCTGCTCCACAAGTCCAGGCGATCCAAGGGGAAGTGCTCAGCGGTGGGAAAGTATCTGATACCTAAAAAAAAAAAAAACAACAACACTGAAACAAAAAACTCACACACACACACACATCATGAAACAGTGAAATATCTACATATATTAATTTGTCACTTTATATCATATTAACTGAATGAATTCTTTGATTCCTATAATCAGATAGGCCAAAAAGAAATCATCTGTTATACATATCAAAACTAACACTAAAACTTTCTTTTCAACTTACCCATGCTGGCTGCCACACGATGGAACTCTTGCCGCATGAGTTCCTGAATACCCAGGTCTGCATTCAGGCGAGGTGTGAAATCCTGGACAAAGACCTATACAAAACAAAAGTATTTCCATAATGATGAAAATTATTGTATACAATTTTCACCAGGTAACCCAATCAAATAATGCGTAGTACCAAAGACTATTTACTACTATAAAGCATACCGTTGTCCAGAGACTGCACGCGCTGCGCAGGAACTGTCGAAAGTCAGCTCCCGCCTCATCAACCGTCCTGCTGGCGGTCAGGTTGTTGCTGGGGGCCATCACACAGACTGCGTCGGGTGTCCGAGGTACAGCAGCATGCAACATCTCGGTCCTCAACTCAGACGCACAGGCCCCCGGGGTCGACATGAAGCCAAAGGAGAGGCGTCCCTCTGGCATCTTCACAAATCCATCTACCATGGCCCGTAGATGGGAGGCTCCAATGACAAGAACGAACTGGAACAACAAACAATTTAATCAATTACAATCAATAACAACTCTTTACATCAAAGGTTTTTTATTAAACCAATAATACCTTCTTGTCAGGATCCTCAGGTGGAATGACCAATTTGTGACTGCGCCCAGTCAAAGCAGAAATTGGCCACTTCTTCACCTTATGACGAAAACCTGTGCCCTCACCTGTTTATAAAAACACAACAACCCCACAAAAAGTTCAATTAAAAATTTGGAACAAACAAATGCATGGAAACATACATTACAATCATACTACAACTATGTAATGCATATACATATAAGAAAAAGCTGTACTGAAAAAACTGTTGAATACATACGGGCACAGGTGCCAGTGGAAGGCCGCTGAGGTCCGGAAACCACAAGACGGCGCTCCGCCATGCTCTGCCTGGCTGCCTGAGAACGGCGAAAGGACTTCTTGCGAGGCATCTGAAAATATGCAGACACAACTGGTTAATTTACATTATGACACTGTGCTATATGACATTACTAAACACTTCTAACACACAATAGAGGTACTATTACATTTTTTCATACATCTAACATATCATTTACAATGGCGGGAAAATATTTCAAATTATTGTTTTCTGTAATAGACAGACCGCGCGCGCCAACCCACACACACACACACACACACACACACACACTTTATCAATGAAAGAAACTTGGCCACAAGGGATATATAATTTCTGATAAAATAACATGGTTAATATAAGGGACTCCGACGATGTGTACAAGTTTACAGACCATAGACTAAGAAAAAGTGGCTATATTTGGTTGATAGGATGGCGTTAATCATAGCTAGTTTAGCAGAGTGCTTTGACAATCTATGTTTAACAATACAAATAATAATGCTAAAGCTAAATTTCGATAGTGGGAGTGCAGCTATCCGTTAACACAAAACGTACGTTACTCATAGGACAACGTTTGAAATTACCATACTCGAAACATAAAAAAACACTGTTCCTAAAGCTATAATTGACTTCACACAGGAGCTAATGACACACATGAGGATAAAATGATAATGAGCCACAAATACCTTAAAACTTTGTCGCTAATTATAAAACATTTCATTCACTTACAGTGCGTTCACCAAAAGTCCACCGAAGAGAAGAAGAATGCTGTCAAAGTCGCTGCTAAAGTCGCTGCTGAAGTTGCTGTTGAAATTGCAGAAAGGCTCACAAGCTAGCTTGTTCGCGCTATCGCTCTCTCACCAGTTGTCACAATGTCCGAAAACAAAGCAACAAGCGGCAAACGTTATCTCACCAGTATTTATACCTTAACCTTTGCGGCTTTCAAAATTCAAATCAGCCAACCAGGAGTGCCGACAAATATGCGCAAAGCTGCTGAAGAAAAAAACATACCGGATACCATTACGGAAGTTGTCAAAATAAAAGCCTTTGCGTTCCAGCGCACAATGTTATTAAAAGGAAATAGTTGTAATGAACTGCTACATTTAAAATTAATCAGTACTTTACAAATAAACTGAGTATTAATGCTTCAAGAGGTAATATGTTGAAACAAAAAAGACAGAAACCAATACTGACCTGGTTAGATAAAAAATATTGAAAATAACATAAAAAAGGATATTAATAAGTAATTACTCACGTTACTCTAACAACTAAATTGCTCCATTTCATGAATTTTTACAGATTAATCTATGTTGTGAAAATAATCATAAAGCTATAAATAAAACAATATAATGTTTTATTTTTGAACAGAGAAGTGACTGTGTACCAATAAAACCCAAATATGGAGCTGGTACATAGTATAACTTTATTAAAATTTACCTATTAATAATATTGTGGGTGGAGGGGGTTCTTCTGCATTGACAACAGAATAACACACACTTCAAGGGGCACCTGTTAAATAATATTGTGACTAATACACCTGATAACAGTCAATCAACAACCACAAGAACATTTGAAAAAACTTTATTTGAACAAAACCAACAAAAAAATTTTTTTAAAAAATTATGAGGTGGAGGGTTCCTCTTCCTCTTCCTCTTCCTCTGGAGGAATGGCAGCATCTGCAGACATGGTAGACAAAAATATTAAAACAGTCATTGTGACAATAACACTTTATGACATAAATTCTTTTGAACTATATATATATATATATATATATATATATATATATATATATAATGCATATGAATATAAAACATGCAATGGTACTCAATAACATCTACAATAGCCTCTCCACAACTGAACAAACAATTACCATCTTTAATAAAACAGGCACACGCCCGCTCCACCTCCAACTGCTCCTGCAGTTCCTTTATTTGCTGCTGCGCATGGAGCAGCTGCAGTTGAAGCTGATGCTTCTGCTGCTGCTCCATGCGCAGCTTCATCTCGGCCGCCCGGCGAAGACGAATGTCTTTTGCCATCTTGTGGCAGACTCGGCCATGTACCCCGACGCTCTGCTCATATAGCTGGCGTCGGGGCACTGCCTCGTCGTTGCATGAATACTGTGAACAGATAAACACATGCTGATTTGAATCCAATTACTTGATAACATTAAAAAAAAATAAACAATAGCAAGGTAAAAATCACACCTTGATTTAAAAAAAAAAGTATTTGCCGGTTTTATAAAGTATTATGTACATGGAATTTGATTTGTATGAGCATAACATTGTATTTTTCCATATTATCATGTCGATATTATTTTCCAAATACCATATTTATTTTTCCGATGTGTTTTGTCCAACTCATAAAGAATCTCATAAATACTCTCTACACAAAAACTACCACATTAATCACTTACAGAATGTAGCTGCAGCTCCTGCCGGAGCTGCTCCATCTCAGCATCATCAGTTCTACTGAATTTCGAGGGTGATGCCTCAGCCATCTGCGCAACAACATAAAACCCGACACAATAATTAAACTACAAACAACAAAGATAAATACTTAATTAATAACCACATACTATGGAAAGAAAACAAAACAAAAATATCACATCATATCATATATCATATAGATATAGCACATTTTTAATTCAGAGAAAAAGTAATTAATTGTGCAACTACAAGCCTGTATATGCTTTTACACTTTAATTACACGGGGTCGTAATTTCATAAGGCGTATAAACAATTACTATCTCTGCTGAATTTTGCTATCATTTCAAGTCGCCTTCTCGCTACTTCGCTACTCTTTAGTACTTTCTGAACGCGGCAGACGCTGCCCATCCCCCACCCCACCATTTGTGCAGAGCTGCAGAGCAGCGAAACACAGCAATGACAAGTTGAGAATTAACTATGACCAAAGCTTTGCAAATAAAAATCCAAGAACAGTACTTTATTACAAAGTAACCGAAAAGCAATGAAGAGACTCAAAACTAATAAAAAGATATTGTCATAAAAGGTTTAATTTACGTATTACGAAATAAAAAATATAGCATAATATGTGTAATAGTAAACATGTTCTATCGTCACAAGACATATTTCGTCATGTAACATATCCCGAACTCATATTTCCTATTAAAAATGACAAGTGAAAACACAGTAGAAGAGATGCTAACCTTCAGCTTGCTTAAGTGGATCTGGTTGCCCGGCTATTTTTTTTTACACATACTCCAGGTAGCCCCGCCCCTACTCTGCCTCTGATTGACTAAGGTTAAATCGGAACATAACATGTCGACCAATCCTCATCCTCTTAATAAAGCATGGACGCTACATGAGAATGACACATGATCAAAAGCCGTTGCCATGGCAACACATCAATAGCCGCAATCAATTCCTTGTTTCAGCGACAAGGAATGGCCAACAGTCACGAAACTTGACACATGTCTGAAGAGACACAAAATTACATTTTGTATGAGTCATTGACATGTATGACACAAAATAACTCAAAAGTGCCCCATAAAAAATGTCTAAATTGAAGCCCAGCCTTAAAGATTAACATAGAAAATGAAATTCACAGGGCATATGTAATTTATTCACACGCACAAAAAGCATCCAACAAGAAGTCCACCATTTTGAAAAACTTTTTCACTGCCATTTGTCATGCCTTGTATTTTAACAAACTCCTCGTACGGAATTTGTCGTAAGGACTTCAAAATCAGTGTGCGTCTTCAACAGGAAGTTACATGTTTTTACGCTCTGACGCCCTGTGATTAGGACGGTGATCGAATCCAGCTGAAATTTACTCAGGAAACTCTCAAGACCTTGGAGATCGTATATTATGAAGTTGGTGACACTTCGTCGAAAGGTGTTGCCATGGCGAAGCAGCGAATTCCGATGTGACGCCATGACATTTCAACGCCTTATAACTTCACTCCACGTGGTCTGATCTTTTCCAAATTTCATATGCTTGTTAAGAGTCTCGGTCTGAACACATGTTCAGTCTCATATTTAGCGAAAGTCATAGCGCCACCTACTGGCAACAGGAAGTATCATGCGTCGTACTTTGTCTAATTACTCCTAGGAAATTTGGCTGATGCACCTGAAATTAAGTCAGCTAATAAACAAGACCTTGGTGATGCTACATTTGGCAGCTCATAACCCAAAACTGAATGCTGTTACCATGGCGACACATCCTTCGCCATGAAATATGATACTGTTTTTCAGGGAGAAGGGATTGCTCTACAGTCATGAAACTTGACACACATGTCTAGAGTGATGTCAGCTAAAATCCTATGTGGTCGCTTTGAATGGGCGTGGCAAAATGGCTCAACAGCGCCCCCTTTAAAATTTCAAAATTGCAGCCCCGCCTTCCAGATTAACGTAGAGAGATGAAATTCACAGGGCACATGTATAATGTCAAGACGCACAAAAAAGCCTCTTGAAGCCTTATTGTAAGTCGAACAGGAAGTCGGCCATCTTGAAAAAAATGGTACATTTTCGCCTTTTCTTGGCCATTTCGCATACCTTGTATTTTAAAGAACTCCTCCTACAGAATCCATCGTAAGGACTTAAAAATCAGTGTGTGTCATCTAGACTAGTGTATGATCATGATGGTTTGGCCGTGGCGTGGCGTTGAGTTTTGATGTTTCGCCATGACAGAGGAAATTGATATAACTTGAGTGTACACGGTTGGATCTGCCTCAAACTTTACACAACAAGTCACTGACAAAAGCCCTTGGACTGAGCGTCACTTCGACATGCGCTGGGGTGCGAGGGCCCGATCATCGCTGCTTGCAGCTTTAATTAGGGCCCGAGCACCGACCGGTGCGAAGCCCTATTGGAACTGAAGGAATTATTAGGGCCCGAGCACCGACCGGTGCGAAGCCCTATTGGAACTGAAGGAATTATTATTATTATTATTATTATTCCTCCGAAACAAACGCATTTTTGAGGGCCTAAACATGCACGAAAACTCATGAAAATTTGCACAGATGTCAGGACTGGCGAAAATTTCGATATTTTATGGGTCTCGAAATAAAGCGGGACAAAATGGCTCGACAGCGCCACCTAGAAAGTCAAGAAAATTGAGCCCCTCGATACAGATTGTCGTAGGAGAACGAAATTCGGTATGCATATGTATCATGACCAGACGCACCAAAAAGTCTCAAGGACACATAGCCTAACTCCAACAGGAAGTCGGCCATTTTGTATCAAAGTTGAAATTTTGCACCGATTTTGTCATTCCCAGCCCGCATACTTTAACGAACTCCTCCTAGAGATTTGACCCCAGGACTTTCAAATTCGGTCCGTATCATCTACAGGCATAGGAGATTAAAAGTTGCTAAAACAATTCTCATTAGTCTTTCCTAGGGGGCGTGGCTGGGCGGCGAATTTCGATCCTTCGCCATGAAAAATGAAACGGCTATAACTCCGGCATACATGATCCTAAGAGAGCCAAACCTTTTGTGCTTCATAAGAGTCCCGCCCTGAACGGGTCCATGTGACAATACAGGATATGAGTCATAGCGCCACCTCCTGGCAACAGGAAGTTACATGTTTTACGCTCTGACGCCCTGTGGGCAGCACGGTGATGGAATCCAGCTGAAATTTACTGAGAATAGCCTCAAGACCTTGGAGATCTTATATTATGAAGTTGGTGACCCTTCGTTGAAAGGTGTTGCCATGGCGACGCGGCGAATTTCGATGTGACGCCATGAAATTTCAATGCCTTATAACTTGACTCCACGTGGTCTGATCTTTTCCAAATTTCATATGCTTGTTAAGAGTCCCAATCTGAACACATGTTTAGTCTCATATTTAGCGAAAGTCATAGCGCCACCTACTGGCAACAGGAAGTATCATGCGTCGTACTTTGTCTAATTACTCCTAGGAAATTTGGCTGATGCACCTGAAATTAAGTCAGCTAATAAACAAGACCTTGGTGATGCTACATTTGGCAGCTCATGACCCAAAACTGAATGCTGTTACCGTGGCGACACATCCTTCGCCATGAAATATGATACTGTTTTTCAGGGAGAAGGGATTGCTCTACAGTCATGAAACTTGACACACATGTCTAGAGTGATGTCAGCTAAAATCCTATGTGGTCGCTTTGAATGGGCGTGGCAAAATGGCTCAACAGCGCCCCCTTTAAAATTTCAAAATTGCAGCCCCGCCTTCCAGATTAACGTAGAAAGATGAAATTCACAGGGCACATGTATAATGTCAACACGCACAAAAAAGCCTCTTGAAGCCTTATTGTAAGTCGAACAGGAAGTCGGCCATCTTGAAAAAAATGGTACATTTTCGCCTTTTCTTGGCCATTTCACATACCTTGTATTTTAAAGAACTCCTCCTACAGAATCCATCGTAAGGACTTCAAAATCAGTGTGTGTCATCTAGACTAGTGTATGATCATGATGGTTTGGCCGTGGCGTGGCGTTGAGTTTTGATGTTTCGCCATGACAGAGGAAATTGATATAACTTGAGTGTACACGGTTGGATCTGCCTCAAACTTTACACAACAAGTCACTGACAAAAGCCCTTCGACTGAGCGTCACTTCGACATGCGCTGGGGTGCGAGGGCCCGATCATCGCTGCTTGCAGCTTTAATTATTATTATTATTATTATTCCTCCGAAACAAACGCATTTTTGAGGGCCTAAACATGCACGAAAACTCATGAAAATTTGCACAGATGTCAGGACTGGCGAAAATTTCGATATTTTATGGGTCTCGAAATAAAGCGGGACAAAATGGCTCGACAGCGCCACCTAGAAAGTCAAGAAAATTGAGCCCCTCGATACAGATTGTCGTAGGAGAACGAAATTCGGTATGCATATGTATCATGACCAGACGCACCAAAAAGTCTCAAGGACACATAGCCTAACTCCAACAGGAAGTCGGCCATTTTGTATCAAAGTTGAAATTTTGCACCGATTTTGTCATTTCCAGCCCGCATACTTTAACGAACTCCTCCTAGAGATTTGACCCCAGGACTTTCAAATTCGGTCCGTATCATCTACAGGCATAGGAGATTAAAAGTTGCTAAAACAATTCTCATTAGTCTTTCCTAGGGGGCGTGGCTGGGCGGCGAATTTCGATCCTTCGCCATGAAAAATGAAACGGCTATAACTCCGGCATACATGATCCTAAGAGAGCCAAACCTTTTGTGCTTCATAAGAGTCCCGCCCTGAACGGGTCCATGTGACAATACAGGATATGAGTCATAGCGCCACCTCCTGGCAACAGGAAGTTACATGTTTTACGCTCTGACGCCCTGTGGGCAGCACGGTGATGGAATCCAGCTGAAATTTACTGAGAATAGCCTCAAGACCTTGGAGATCTTATATTATGAAGTTGGTGACCCTTCGTTGAAAGGTGTTGCCATGGCGACGCGGCGAATTTCGATGTGACGCCATGAAATTTCAATGCCTTATAACTTGACTCCACGTGGTCTGATCTTTTCCAAATTTCATATGCTTGTTAAGAGTCCCAATCTGAACACATGTTCAGTCTCATATTTAGCGAAAGTCATAGCGCCACCTACTGGCAACAGGAAGTATCATGCGTCGTACTTTGTCTAATTACTCCTAGGAAATTTGGCTGATGCACCTGAAATTAAGTCAGCTAATAAACAAGACCTTGGTGATGCTACATTTGGCAGCTCATGACCCAAAACTGAATGCTGTTACCGTGGCGACACATCCTTCGCCATGAAATATGATACTGTTTTTCAGGGAGAAGGGATTGCTCTACAGTCATGAAACTTGACACACGTCTAGAGTGATGTCAGCTAAAATCCTATGTGGTCGCTTTGAATGGGCGTGGCAAAATGGCTCAACAGCGCCCCCTTTAAAATTTCAAAATTGCAGCCCCGCCTTCCAGATTAACGTAGAAAGATGAAATTCACAGGGCACATGTATAATGTCAACACGCACAAAAAAGCCTCTTGAAGCCTTATTGTAAGTCGAACAGGAAGTCGGCCATCTTGAAAAAAATGGTACATTTTCGCCTTTTCTTGGCCATTTCACATACCTTGTATTTTAAAGAACTCCTCCTACAGAATCCATCGTAAGGACTTCAAAATCAGTGTGTGTCATCTAGACTAGTGTATGATCATGATGGTTTGGCCGTGGCGTGGCGTTGAGTTTTGATGTTTCGCCATGACAGAGGAAATTGATATAACTTGAGTGTACACGGTTGGATCTGCCTCAAACTTTACACAACAAGTCACTGACAAAAGCCCTTGGACTGAGCGTCACTTCGACATGCGCTGGGGTGCGAGGGCCCGATCATCGCTGCTTGCAGCTTTAATTATTATTATTATTATTATTATTATTATTATTATTATTATTCCTCCGAAACAAACGCATTTTTGAGGGCCTAAACATGCACGAAAACTCATGAAAATTTGCACAGATGTCAGGACTGGCGAAAATTTCGATATTTTATGGGTCTCGAAATAAAGCGGGACAAAATGGCTCGACAGCGCCACCTAGAAAGTCAAGAAAATTGAGCCCCTCGATACAGATTGTCGTAGGAGAACGAAATTCGGTATGCATATGTATCATGACCAGACGCACCAAAAAGTCTCAAGGACACATAGCCTAACTCCAACAGGAAGTCGGCCATTTTGTATCAAAGTTGAAATTTTGCACCGATTTTGTCATTTCCAGCCCGCATACTTTAACGAACTCCTCCTAGAGATTTGACCCCAGGACTTTCAAATTCGGTCCGTATCATCTACAGGCATAGGAGATTAAAAGTTGCTAAAACAATTCTCATTAGTCTTTCCTAGGGGGCGTGGCTGGGCGGCGAATTTCGATCCTTCGCCATGAAAAATGAAACGGCTATAACTCCGGCATACATGATCCTAAGAGAGCCAAACCTTTTGTGCTTCATAAGAGTCCCGCCCTGAACGGGTCCATGTGACAATACAGGATATGAGTCATAGCGCCACCTCCTGGCAACAGGAAGTTACATGTTTTACGCTCTGACGCCCTGTGGGCAGCACGGTGATGGAATCCAGCTGAAATTTACTGAGAATAGCCTCAAGACCTTGGAGATCTTATATTATGAAGTTGGTGACCCTTCGTTGAAAGGTGTTGCCATGGCGACGCGGCGAATTTCGATGTGACGCCATGAAATTTCAATGCCTTATAACTTGACTCCACGTGGTCTGATCTTTTCCAAATTTCATATGCTTGTTAAGAGTCCCAATCTGAACACATGTTCAGTCTCATATTTAGCGAAAGTCATAGCGCCACCTACTGGCAACAGGAAGTATCATGCGTCGTACTTTGTCTAATTACTCCTAGGAAATTTGGCTGATGCACCTGAAATTAAGTCAGCTAATAAACAAGACCTTGGTGATGCTACATTTGGCAGCTCATGACCCAAAACTGAATGCTGTTACCATGGCGACACATCCTTCGCCATGAAATATGATACTGTTTTTCAGGGAGAAGGGATTGCTCTACAGTCATGAAACTTGACACACATGTCTAGAGTGATGTCAGCTAAAATCCTATGTGGTCGCTTTGAATGGGCGTGGCAAAATGGCTCAACAGCGCCCCCTTTAAAATTTCAAAATTGCAGCCCCGCCTTCCAGATGAACGTAGAAAGATGAAATTCACAGGGCACATGTATAATGTCAACACGCACAAAAAAGCCTCTTGAAGCCTTATTGTAAGTCGAACAGGAAGTCGGCCATCTTGAAAAAAATGGTACATTTTCGCCTTTTCTTGGCCATTTCGCATACCTTGTATTTTAAAGAACTCCTCCTACAGAATCCATCGTAAGGACTTAAAAATCAGTGTGTGTCATCTAGACTAGTGTATGATCATGATGGTTTGGCCGTGGCGTGGCGTTGAGTTTTGATGTTTCGCCATGACAGAGGAAATTGATATAACTTGAGTGTACACGGTTGGATCTGCCTCAAACTTTACACAACAAGTCACTGACAAAAGCCCTTGGACTGAGCGTCACTTCGACATGCGCTGGGGTGCGAGGGCCCGATCATCGCTGCTTGCAGCTTTAATTAGGGCCCGAGCACCGACCGGTGCGAAGCCCTATTGGAACTGAAGGAATTATTAGGGCCCGAGCACCGACCGGTGCGAAGCCCTATTGAAACTGAAGGAATTATTATTATTATTATTATTCCTCCGAAACAAACGCATTTTTGAGGGCCTAAACATGCACGAAAACTCATGAAAATTTGCACAGATGTCAGGACTGGCGAAAATTTCGATATTTTATGGGTCTCGAAATAAAGCGGGACAAAATGGCTCGACAGCGCCACCTAGAAAGTCAAGAAAATTGAGCCCCTCGATACAGATTGTCGTAGGAGAACGAAATTCGGTATGCATATGTATCATGACCAGACGCACCAAAAAGTCTCAAGGACACATAGCCTAACTCCAACAGGAAGTCGGCCATTTTGTATCAAAGTTGAAATTTTGCACCGATTTTGTCATTTCCAGCCCGCATACTTTAACGAACTCCTCCTAGAGATTTGACCCCAGGACTTTCAAATTCGGTCCGTATCATCTACAGGCATAGGAGATTAAAAGTTGCTAAAACAATTCTCATTAGTCTTTCCTAGGGGGCGTGGCTGGGCGGCGAATTTCGATCCTTCGCCATGAAAAATGAAACGGCTATAACTCCGGCATACATGATCCTAAGAGAGCCAAACCTTTTGTGCTTCATAAGAGTCCCGCCCTGAACGGGTCCATGTGACAATACAGGATATGAGTCATAGCGCCACCTCCTGGCAACAGGAAGTTACATGTTTTACGCTCTGACGCCCTGTGGGCAGCACGGTGATGGAATCCAGCTGAAATTTACTGAGAATAGCCTCAAGACCTTGGAGATCTTATATTATGAAGTTGGTGACCCTTCGTTGAAAGGTGTTGCCATGGCGACGCGGCGAATTTCGATGTGACGCCATGAAATTTCAATGCCTTATAACTTGACTCCACGTGGTCTGATCTTTTCCAAATTTCATATGCTTGTTAAGAGTCCCAATCTGAACACATGTTCAGTCTCATATTTAGCGAAAGTCATAGCGCCACCTACTGGCAACAGGAAATATCATGCGTCGTACTTTGTCTAATTACTCCTAGGAAATTTGGCTGATGCACCTGAAATTAAGTCAGCTAATAAACAAGACCTTGGTGATGCTACATTTGGCAGCTCATGACCCAAAACTGAATGCTGTTACCGTGGCGACACATCCTTCGCCATGAAATATGATACTGTTTTTCAGGGAGAAGGGATTGCTCTACAGTCATGAAACTTGACACACATGTCTAGAGTGATGTCAGCTAAAATCCTATGTGGTCGCTTTGAATGGGCGTGGCAAAATGGCTCAACAGCGCCCCCTTTAAAATTTCAAAATTGCAGCCCCGCCTTCCAGATTAACGTAGAAAGATGAAATTCACAGGGCACATGTATAATGTCAACACGCACAAAAAAGCCTCTTGAAGCCTTATTGTAAGTCGAACAGGAAGTCGGCCATCTTGAAAAAAATGGTACATTTTCGCCTTTTCTTGGCCATTTCGCATACCTTGTATTTTAAAGAACTCCTCCTACAGAATCCATCGTAAGGACTTAAAAATCAGTGTGTGTCATCTAGACTAGTGTATGATCATGATGGTTTGGCCGTGGCGTGGCGTTGAGTTTTGATGTTTCGCCATGACAGAGGAAATTGATATAACTTGAGTGTACACGGTTGGATCTGCCTCAAACTTTACACAACAAGTCACTGACAAAAGCCCTTCGACTGAGCGTCACTTCGACATGCGCTGGGGTGCGAGGGCCCGATCATCGCTGCTTGCAGCTTTAATTATTATTATTATTATTATTCCTCCGAAACAAACGCATTTTTGAGGGCCTAAACATGCACGAAAACTCATGAAAATTTGCACAGATGTCAGGACTGGCGAAAATTTCGATATTTTATGGGTCTCGAAATAAAGCGGGACAAAATGGCTCGACAGCGCCACCTAGAAAGTCAAGAAAATTGAGCCCCTCGATACAGATTGTCGTAGGAGAACGAAATTCGGTATGCATATGTATCATGACCAGACGCACCAAAAAGTCTCAAGGACACATAGCCTAACTCCAACAGGAAGTCGGCCATTTTGTATCAAAGTTGAAATTTTGCACCGATTTTGTCATTTCCAGCCCGCATACTTTAACGAACTCCTCCTAGAGATTTGACCCCAGGACTTTCAAATTCGGTCCGTATCATCTACAGGCATAGGAGATTAAAAGTTGCTAAAACAATTCTCATTAGTCTTTCCTAGGGGGCGTGGCTGGGCGGCGAATTTCGATCCTTCGCCATGAAAAATGAAACGGCTATAACTCCGGCATACATGATCCTAAGAGAGCCAAACCTTTTGTGCTTCATAAGAGTCCCGCCCTGAACGGGTCCATGTGACAATACAGGATATGAGTCATAGCGCCACCTCCTGGCAACAGGAAGTTACATGTTTTACGCTCTGACGCCCTGTGGGCAGCACGGTGATCGAATCCAGCTGAAATTTACTGAGAATAGCCTCAAGACCTTGGAGATCTTATATTATGAAGTTGGTGACCCTTCGTTGAAAGGTGTTGCCATGGCGACGCGGCGAATTTCGATGTGACGCCATGAAATTTCAATGCCTTATAACTTGACTCCACGTGGTCTGATCTTTTCCAAATTTCATATGCTTGTTAAGAGTCCCAATCTGAACACATGTTCAGTCTCATATTTAGCGAAAGTCATAGCGCCACCTACTGGCAACAGGAAGTATCATGCGTCGTACTTTGTCTAATTACTCCTAGGAAATTTGGCTGATGCACCTGAAATTAAGTCAGCTAATAAACAAGACCTTGGTGATGCTACATTTGGCAGCTCATGACCCAAAACTGAATGCTGTTACCATGGCGACACATCCTTCGCCATGAAATATGATACTGTTTTTCAGGGAGAAGGGATTGCTCTACAGTCATGAAACTTGACACACATGTCTAGAGTGATGTCAGCTAAAATCCTATGTGGTCGCTTTGAATGGGCGTGGCAAAATGGCTCAACAGCGCCCCCTTTAAAATTTCAAAATTGCAGCCCCGCCTTCCAGATTAACGTAGAAAGATGAAATTCACAGGGCACATGTATAATGTCAACACGCACAAAAAAGCCTCTTGAAGCCTTATTGTAAGTCGAACAGGAAGTCGGCCATCTTGAAAAAAATGGTACATTTTCGCCTTTTCTTGGCCATTTCGCATACCTTGTATTTTAAAGAACTCCTCCTACAGAATCCATCGTAAGGACTTAAAAATCAGTGTGTGTCATCTAGACTAGTGTATGATCATGATGGTTTGGCCGTGGCGTGGCGTTGAGTTTTGATGTTTCGCCATGACAGAGGAAATTGATATAACTTGAGTGTACACGGTTGGATCTGCCTCAAACTTTACACAACAAGTCACTGACAAAAGCCCTTCGACTGAGCGTCACTTCGACATGCGCTGGGGTGCGAGGGCCCGATCATCGCTGCTTGCAGCTTTAATTATTATTATTATTATTATTCCTCCGAAACAAACGCATTTTTGAGGGCCTAAACATGCACGAAAACTCATGAAAATTTGCACAGATGTCAGGACTGGCGAAAATTTCGATATTTTATGGGTCTCGAAATAAAGCGGGACAAAATGGCTCGACAGCGCCACCTAGAAAGTCAAGAAAATTGAGCCCCTCGATACAGATTGTCGTAGGAGAACGAAATTCGGTATGCATATGTATCATGACCAGACGCACCAAAAAGTCTCAAGGACACATAGCCTAACTCCAACAGGAAGTCGGCCATTTTGTATCAAAGTTGAAATTTTGCACCGATTTTGTCATTTCCAGCCCGCATACTTTAACGAACTCCTCCTAGAGATTTGACCCCAGGACTTTCAAATTCGGTCCGTATCATCTACAGGCATAGGAGATTAAAAGTTGCTAAAACAATTCTCATTAGTCTTTCCTAGGGGGCGTGGCTGGGCGGCGAATTTCGATCCTTCGCCATGAAAAATGAAACGGCTATAACTCCGGCATACATGATCCTAAGAGAGCCAAACCTTTTGTGCTTCATAAGAGTCCCGCCCTGAACGGGTCCATGTGACAATACAGGATATGAGTCATAGCGCCACCTCCTGGCAACAGGAAGTTACATGTTTTACGCTCTGACACCCTGTGGGCAGCACGGTGATGGAATCCAGCTGAAATTTACTGAGAATAGCCTCAAGACCTTGGAGATCTTATATTATGAAGTTGGTGACCCTTCGTTGAAAGGTGTTGCCATGGCGACGCGGCGAATTTCGATGTGACGCCATGAAATTTCAATGCCTTATAACTTGACTCCACGTGGTCTGATCTTTTCCAAATTTCATATGCTTGTTAAGAGTCCCAATCTGAACACATGTTCAGTCTCATATTTAGCGAAAGTCATAGCGCCACCTACTGGCAACAGGAAGTATCATGCGTCGTACTTTGTCTAATTACTCCTAGGAAATTTGGCTGATGCACCTGAAATTAAGTCAGCTAATAAACAAGACCTTGGTGATGCTACATTTGGCAGCTCATGACCCAAAACTGAATGCTGTTACCATGGCGACACATCCTTCGCCATGAAATATGATACTGTTTTTCAGGGAGAAGGGATTGCTCTACAGTCATGAAACTTGACACACATGTCTAGAGTGATGTCAGCTAAAATCCTATGTGGTCGCTTTGAATGGGCGTGGCAAAATGGCTCAACAGCGCCCCCTTTAAAATTTCAAAATTGCAGCCCCGCCTTCCAGATTAACGTAGAAAGATGAAATTCACAGGGCACATGTATAATGTCAAGACGCACAAAAAAGCCTCTTGAAGCCTTATTGTAAGTCGAACAGGAAGTCGGCCATCTTGAAAAAAATGGTACATTTTCGCCTTTTCTTGGCCATTTCGCATACCTTGTATTTTAAAGAACTCCTCCTACAGAATCCATCGTAAGGACTTAAAAATCAGTGTGTGTCATCTAGACTAGTGTATGATCATGATGGTTTGGCCGTGGCGTGGCGTTGAGTTTTGATGTTTCGCCATGACAGAGGAAATTGATATAACTTGAGTGTACACGGTTGGATCTGCCTCAAACTTTACACAACAAGTCACTGACAAAAGCCCTTGGACTGAGCGTCACTTCGACATGCGCTGGGGTGCGAGGGCCCGATCATCGCTGCTTGCAGCTTTAATTATTATTATTCCTCCGAAACAAACGCATTTTTGAGGGCCTAAACATGCACGAAAACTCATGAAAATTTGCACAGATGTCAGGACTGGCGAAAATTTCGATATTTTATGGGTCTCGAAATAAAGCGGGACAAAATGGCTCAACAGCGCCACCTAGAAAGTCAAGAAAATTGAGCCCCTCGATACAGATTGTCGTAGGAGAACGAAATTCGGTATGCATATGTATCATGACCAGACGCACCAAAAAGTCTCAAGGACACATAGCCTAACTCCAACAGGAAGTCGGCCATTTTGTATCAAAGTTGAAATTTTGCACCGATTTTGTCATTTCCAGCCCGCATACTTTAACGAACTCCTCCTAGAGATTTGACCCCAGGACTTTCAAATTCGGTCCGTATCATCTACAGGCATAGGAGATTAAAAGTTGCTAAAACAATTCTCATTAGTCTTTCCTAGGGGGCGTGGCTGGGCGGCGAATTTCGATCCTTCGCCATGAAAAATGAAACGGCTATAACTCCGGCATACATGATCCTAAGAGAGCCAAACCTTTTGTGCTTCATAAGAGTCCCGCCCTGAACGGGTCCATGTGACAATACAGGATATGAGTCATAGCGCCACCTCCTGGCAACAGGAAGTTACATGTTTTACGCTCTGACGCCCTGTGGGCAGCACGGTGATGGAATCCAGCTGAAATTTACTGAGAATAGCCTCAAGACCTTGGAGATCTTATATTATGAAGTTGGTGACCCTTCGTCGAAAGGTGTTGCCATGGCGACGCGGCGAATTTCGATGTGACGCCATGAAATTTCAATGCCTTATAACTTGACTCCACGTGGTCTGATCTTTTCCAAATTTCATATGCTTGTTAAGAGTCTCGGTCTGAACACATGTTCAGTCTCATATTTAGCGAAAGTCATAGCGCCACCTACTGGCAACAGGAAGTATCATGCGTCGTACTTTGTCTAATTACTCCTAGGAAATTTGGCTGATGCACCTGAAATTAAGTCAGCTAATAAACAAGACCTTGGTGATGCTACATTTGGCAGCTCATGACCCAAAACTGAATGCTGTTACCATGGCGACACATCCTTCGCCATGAAATATGATACTGTTTTTCAGGGAGAAGGGATTGCTCTACAGTCATGAAACTTGACACACATGTCTAGAGTGATGTCAGCTAAAATCCTATGTGGTCGCTTTGAATGGGCGTGGCAAAATGGCTCAACAGCGCCCCCTTTCAAATTTCAAAATTGCAGCCCCGCCTTCCAGATTAACGTAGAAAGATGAAATTCACAGGGCACATGTATAATGTCAACACGCACAAAAAAGCCTCTTGAAGCCTTATTGTAAGTCGAACAGGAAGTCGGCCATCTTGAAAAAAATGGTACATTTTCGCCTTTTCTTGGCCATTTCGCATACCTTGTATTTTAAAGAACTCCTCCTACAGAATCCATCGTAAGGACTTCAAAATCAGTGTGTGTCATCTAGACTAGTGTATGATCATGATGGTTTGGCCGTGGCGTGGCGTTGAGTTTTGATGTTTCGCCATGACAGAGGAAATTGATATAACTTGAGTGTACATGGTTGGATCTGCCTCAAACTTTACACAACAAGTCACTGACAAAAGCCCTTCAACTGAGCGTCACTTCGACATGCGCTGGGGTGCGAGGGCCCGATCATCGCTGCTTGCAGCTTTAATTAGGGCCCGAGCACCGACCGGTGCGAAGCCCTATTGAAACTGAAGGAATTATTATTATTATTATTATTATTATTATTCCTCCGAAACAAACGCATTTTTGAGGGCCTAAACATGCACGAAAACTCATGAAAATTTGCACAGATGTCAGGACTGGCGAAAATTGCGATATTTTATGGGTCTCGAAATAAAGCGGGACAAAATGGCTCGACAGCGCCACCTAGAAAGTCAAGAAAATTGAGCCCCTCGATACAGATTGTCGTAGGAGAACGAAATTCGGTATGCATATGTATCATGACCAGACGCACCAAAAAGTCTCAAGGACACATAGCCTAACTCCAACAGGAAGTCGGCCATTTTGTATCAAAGTTGAAATTTTGCACCGATTTTGTCATTTCCAGCCCGCATACTTTAACGAACTCCTCCTAGAGATTTGCCCCCAGGACTTTCAAATTCGGTCCGTATCATCTACAGGCATAGGAGATTAAAAGTTGCTAAAACAATTCTCATTAGTCTTTCCTAGGGGGCGTGGCTGGGCGGCGAATTTCGATCCTTCGCCATGAAAAATGAAACGGCTATAACTCCGGCATACATGATCCTAAGAGAGCCAAACCTTTTGTGCTTCATAAGAGTCCCGCCCTGAACGGGTCCATGTGACAATACAGGATATGAGTCATAGCGCCACCTCCTGGCAACAGGAAGTTACATGTTTTACGCTCTGACGCCCTGTGGGCAGCACGGTGATGGAATCCAGCTGAAATTTACTGAGAATAGCCTCAAGACCTTGGAGATCTTATATTATGAAGTTGGTGACCCTTCGTTGAAAGGTGTTGCCATGGCGACGCGGCGAATTTCGATGTGACGCCATGAAATTTCAATGCCTTATAACTTGACTCCACGTGGTCTGATCTTTTCCAAATTTCATATGCTTGTTAAGAGTCCCAATCTGAACACATGTTCAGTCTCATATTTAGCGAAAGTCATAGCGCCACCTACTGGCAACAGGAAGTATCATGCGTCGTACTTTGTCTAATTACTCCTAGGACATTTGGCTGATGCACCTGAAATTAAGTCAGCTAATAAACAAGACCTTGGTGATGCTACATTTGGCAGCTCATGACCCAAAACTGAATGCTGTTACCATGGCGACACATCCTTCGCCATGAAATATGATACTGTTTTTCAGGGAGAAGGGATTGCTCTACAGTCATGAAACTTGACACACATGTCTAGAGTGATGTCAGCTAAAATCCTATGTGGTCGCTTTGAATGGGCGTGGCAAAATGGCTCAACAGCGCCCCCTTTAAAATTTCAAAATTGCAGCCCCGCCTTCCAGATTAACGTAGAAAGATGAAATTCACAGGGCACATGTATAATGTCAACACGCACAAAAAAGCCTCTTGAAGCCTTATTGTAAGTCGAACAGGAAGTCGGCCATCTTGAAAAAAATGGTACATTTTCGCCTTTTCTTGGCCATTTCGCATACCTTGTATTTTAAAGAACTCCTCCTACAGAATCCATCGTAAGGACTTCAAAATCAGTGTGTGTCATCTAGACTAGTGTATGATCATGATGGTTTGGCCGTGGCGTGGCGTTGAGTTTTGATGTTTCGCCATGACAGAGGAAATTGATATAACTTGAGTGTACACGGTTGGATCTGCCTCAAACTTTACACAACAAGTCACTGACAAAAGCCCTTGGACTGAGCGTCACTTCGACATGCGCTGGGGTGCGAGGGCCCGATCATCGCTGCTTGCAGCTTTAATTATTATTATTATTATTATTCCTCCGAAACAAACGCATTTTTGAGGGCCTAAACATGCACGAAAACTCATGAAAATTTGCACAGATGTCAGGACTGGCGAAAATTTCGATATTTTATGGGTCTCGAAATAAAGCGGGACAAAATGGCTTGACAGCGCCACCTAGAAAGTCAAGAAAATTGAGCCCCTCGATACAGATTGTCGTAGGAGAACGAAATTCGGTATGCATATGTATCATGACCAGACGCACCAAAAAGTCTCAAGGACACATAGCCTAACTCCAACAGGAAGTCGGCCATTTTGTATCAAAGTTGAAATTTTGCACCGATTTTGTCATTTCCAGCCCGCATACTTTAACGAACTCCTCCTAGAGATTTGACCCCAGGACTTTCAAATTCGGTCCGTATCATCTACAGGCATAGGAGATTAAAAGTTGCTAAAACAATTCTCATTAGTCTTTCCTAGGGGGCGTGGCTGGGCGGCGAATTTCGATCCTTCGCCATGAAAAATGAAACGGCTATAACTCCGGCATACATGATCCTAAGAGAGCCAAACCTTTTGTGCTTCATAAGAGTCCCGCCCTGAACGGGTCCATGTGACAATACAGGATATGAGTCATAGCGCCACCTCCTGGCAACAGGAAGTTACATGTTTTACGCTCTGACGCCCTGTGGGCAGCACGGTGATGGAATCCAGCTGAAATTTACTGAGAATAGCCTCAAGACCTTGGAGATCTTATATTATGAAGTTGGTGACCCTTCGTTGAAAGGTGTTGCCATGGCGACGCGGCGAATTTCGATGTGACGCCATGAAATTTCAATGCCTTATAACTTGACTCCACGTGGTCTGATCTTTTCCAAATTTCATATGCTTGTTAAGAGTCCCAATCTGAACACATGTTCAGTCTCATATTTAGCGAAAGTCATAGCGCCACCTACTGGCAACAGGAAGTATCATGCGTCGTACTTTGTCTAATTACTCCTAGGAAATTTGGCTGATGCACCTGAAATTAAGTCAGCTAATAAACAAGACCTTGGTGATGCTACATTTGGCAGCTCATGACCCAAAACTGAATGCTGTTACCATGGCGACACATCCTTCGCCATGAAATATGATACTGTTTTTCAGGGAGAAGGGATTGCTCTACAGTCATGAAACTTGACACACATGTCTAGAGTGATGTCAGCTAAAATCCTATGTGGTCGCTTTGAATGGGCGTGGCAAAATGGCTCAACAGCGCCCCCTTTAAAATTTCAAAATTGCAGCCCCGCCTTCCAGATTAACGTAGAAAGATGAAATTCACAGGGCACATGTATAATGTCAACACGCACAAAAAAGCCTCTTGAAGCCTTATTGTAAGTCGAACAGGAAGTCGGCCATCTTGAAAAAAATGGTACATTTTCGCCTTTTCTTGGCCATTTCGCATACCTTGTATTTTAAAGAACTCCTCCTACAGAATCCATCGTAAGGACTTCAAAATCAGTGTGTGTCATCTAGACTAGTGTATGATCATGATGGTTTGGCCGTGGCGTGGCGTTGAGTTTTGATGTTTCGCCATGACAGAGGAAATTGATATAACTTGAGTGTACACGGTTGGATCTGCCTCAAACTTTACACAACAAGTCACTGACAAAAGCCCTTCGACTGAGCGTCACTTCGACATGCACTGGGGTGCGAGGGCCCGATCATCGCTGCTTGCAGCTTTAATTTGACCTTGTGTTTCTCCAACTGCAACCCATCAATTTGACACGACAAATGTACAGGAAATGTAAAACAGACTGCAGTATTGGTAAGTAAACATTGGTCTATGCAAAATGTTTTGTGCTGTTTGGTCAGTAGATCAGTTTTATATATTTCAAAGGAGAATTGGTAAAAGAGGGTAAACAACATATTTTGTTCTGCTGTTCAGTCTGAGGGAAAACCATTTGCATTGTGCATCACAGATTTAATTGCAGTGGTTCACTATTCAGTGTGGGTATTTCTGCCATATGGAAGAAGGCCATTAGATTTCTGTAAACATGGTGCACAAACCCTGTGCACAGTGAAAATAATAAGTAAAATGTAGTAGTTTCTGTTCAGCAGTTAACAATAAATAATTGTCATTTAAAGAGCTAGTTCTGTACTCATTTATTGAAATTTAAATATGGTTTGAAAGTTTACAGCATTATTAGGGCCCGAGCACCGACCGGTGCGAAGCCCTATTGAAACTGAAGGAGTTATTATTAGGGCCCGAGCACCGACCGGTGCGAAGCCCTATTGAAACTGAAGGAGTTATTATTAGGGCCCGAGCACCGACCGGTGCGAAGCCCTATTGAAACTGAAGGAGTTATTAGGGCCCGAGCACCGACCGGTGCGAAGCCCTATTGAAACTGAAGGAGTTATTATTATTCCTCCGAAACAAACGCATTTTTGAGGGCCTAAACATGCACGAAAACTCATGAAAATTTGCACAGATGTCAGGACTGGCGAAAATTTCGATATTTTATGGGTCTCGAAATAAAGCGGGACAAAATGGCTTGACAGCGCCACCTAGAAAGTCAAGAAAATTGAGCCCCTCGATACAGATTGTCGTAGGAGAACGAAATTCGGTATGCATATGTATCATGACCAGACGCACCAAAAAGTCTCAAGGACACATAGCCTAACTCCAACAGGAAGTCGGCCATTTTGTATCAAAGTTGAAATTTTGCACCGATTTTGTCATTTCCAGCCCGCATACTTTAACGAACTCCTCCTAGAGATTTGACCCCAGGACTTTCAAATTCGGTCCGTATCATCTACAGGCATAGGAGATTAAAAGTTGCTAAAACAATTCTCATTAGTCTTTCCTAGGGGGCGTGGCTGGGCGGCGAATTTCGATCCTTCGCCATGAAAAATGAAACGGCTATAACTCCGGCATACATGATCCTAAGAGAGCCAAACCTTTTGTGCTTCATAAGAGTCCCGCCCTGAACGGGTCCATGTGACAATACAGGATATGAGTCATAGCGCCACCTCCTGGCAACAGGAAGTTACATGTTTTACGCTCTGACGCCCTGTGGGCAGCACGGTGATTGAATCCAGCTGAAATTTACTGAGAATAGCCTCAAGACCTTGGAGATCTTATATTATGAAGTTGGTGACCCTTCGTTGAAAGGTGTTGCCATGGCGACGCGGCGAATTTCGATGTGACGCCATGAAATTTCCATGCCTTATAACTTGACTCCACGTGGTCTGATCTTTTCCAAATTTCATATGCTTGTTAAGAGTCCCAATCTGAACACATGTTCAGTCTCATATTTAGCGAAAGTCATAGCGCCACCTACTGGCAACAGGAAGTATCATGCGTCGTACTTTGTCTAATTACTCCTAGGAAATTTGGCTGATGCACCTGAAATTAAGTCAGCTAATAAACAAGACCTTGGTGATGCTACATTTGGCAGCTCATGACCCAAAACTGAATGCTGCTACCATGGTGACACATCCTTCGCCATGAAATATGATACTGTTTTTCAGGGAGAAGGGATTGCTCTACAGTCATGAAACTTGACACACATGTCTAGAGTGATGTCAGCTAAAATCCTATGTGGTCGCTTTGAATGGGCGTGGCAAAATGGCTCAACAGCGCCCCCTTTAAAATTTCAAAATTGCAGCCCCGCCTTCCAGATTAACGTAGAAAGATGAAATTCACAGGGCACATGTATAATGTCAACACGCACAAAAAAGCCTCTTGAAGCCTTATTGTAAGTCGAACAGGAAGTCGGCCATCTTGAAAAAAATGGTACATTTTCACCTTTTCTTGGCCATTTCGCATACCTTGTATTTTAAAGAACTCCTCCTACAGAATCCATCGTAAGGACTTAAAAATCAGTGTGTGTCATCTAGACTAGTGTATGATGATGATGGTTTGGCCGTGGCGTGGCGTTGAGTTTTGATGTTTCGCCATGACAGAGGAAATTGATATAACTTGAGTGTACACGGTTGGATCTGCCTCAAACTTTACACAACAAGTCACTGACAAAAGCCCTTGGACTGAGCGTCACTTCGACATGCGCTGGGGTGCGAGGGCCCGATCATCGCTGCTTGCAGCTTTAATTATTAGGGCCCGAGCACCGACCGGTGCGAAGCCCCATTGAAACTGAAGGAGTTATTATTATTCCTCCGAAACAAACGCATTTTTGAGGGCCTAAACATGCACGAAAACTCATGAAAATTTGCACAGATGTCAGGACTGGCGAAAATTTCGATATTTTATGGGTCTCGAAATAAAGCGGGACAAAATGGCTCGACAGCGCCACCTAGAAAGTCAAGAAAATTGAGCCCCTCGATACAGATTGTCGTAGGAGAACGAAATTCGGTATGCATATGTATCATGGCCAGACGCACCAAAAAGTCTCAAGGACACATAGCCTAACTCCAACAAGAAGTCGGCCATTTTGTATCAAAGTTGAAATTTTGCACCGATTTTGTCATTTCCAGCCCGCATACTTTAACGAACTCCTCCTAGAGATTTGACCCCAGGACTTTCAAATTCGGTCCGTATCATCTACAGGCATAGGAGATTAAAAGTTGCTAAAACAATTCTCATTAGTCTTTCCTAGGGGGCGTGGCTGGGCGGCGAATTTCGATCCTTCGCCATGAAAAATGAAACGGCTATAACTCCGGCATACATGATCCTAAGAGAGCCAAACCTTTTGTGCTTCATAAGAGTCCCGCCCTGAACGGGTCCATGTGACAATACAGGATATGAGTCATAGCGCCACCTCCTGGCAACAGGAAGTTACATGTTTTACGCTCTGACGCCCTGTGGGCAGCACGGTGATGGAATCCAGCTGAAATTTACTGAGAATAGCCTCAAGACCTTGGAGATCTTATATTATGAAGTTGGTGACCCTTCGTTGAAAGGTGTTGCCATGGCGACGCGGCGAATTTCGATGTGACGCCATGAAATTTCAATGCCTTATAACTTGACTCCACGTGGTCTGATCTTTTCCAAATTTCATATGCTTGTTAAGAGTCCCAATCTGAACACATGTTCAGTCTCATATTTAGCAAAAGTCATAGCGCCACCTACTGGCAACAGGAAGTATCATGCGTCGTACTTTGTCTAATTACTCCTAGGAAATTTGGCTGATGCACCTGAAATTAAGTCAGCTAATAAACAAGACCTTGGTGATGCTACATTTGGCAGCTCATGACCCAAAACTGAATGCTGTTACCATGGCGACACATCCTTCGCCATGAAATATGATACTGTTTTTCAGGGAGAAGGGATTGCTCTACAGTCATGAAACTTGACACACATGTCTAGAGTGATGTCAGCTAAAATCCTATGTGGTCACTTTGAATGGGCGTGGCAAAATGGCTCAACAGCGCCCCCTTTAAAATTTCAAAATTGCAGCCCCGCCTTCCAGATTAACGTAGAAAGATGAAATTCACAGGGCACATGTATAATGTCAACACGCACAAAAAAGCCTCTTGAAGCCTTATTGTAAGTCGAACAGGAAGTCGGCCATCTTGAAAAAAATGGTACATTTTCGCCTTTTCTTGGCCATTTCGCATACCTTGTATTTTAAAGAACTCCTCCTACAGAATCCATCGTAAGGACTTAAAAATCAGTGTGTGTCATCTAGACTAGTGTATGATCATGATGGTTTGGCCGTGGCGTGGCGTTGAGTTTTGATGTTTCGCCATGACAGAGGAAATTGATATAACTTGAGTGTACACGGTTGGATCTGCCTCAAACTTTACACAACAAGTCACTTACTAAAGCCCTTGGACTGAGCGTCACTTCGACATGCGCTGGGGTGCGAGGGCCCGATCATCGCTGCTTGCAGCTTTAATTAGGGCCCGAGCACCGACCGGTGCGAAGCCCCATTGAAACTGAAGGAGTTATTAGGGCCCGAGCACCGACCGGTGCGAAGCCCTATTGAAACTGAAGGAGTTATTAGGGCCCGAGCACCGACCGGTGCGAAGCCCTATTGAAACTGAAGGAGTTATTAGGGCCCGAGCACCGACCGGTGTGAAGCCCTATTGAAACTGAAGGAGTTATTATTATTCCTCCGAAACAAACGCATTTTTGAGGGCCTAAACATGCACGAAAACTCATGAAAATTTGCACAGATGTCAGGACTGGCGAAAATTTCGATATTTTATGGGTCTCGAAATAAAGCGGGACAAAATGGCTCGACAGCGCCACCTAGAAAGTCAAGAAAATTGAGCCCCTCGATACAGATTGTCGTAGGAGAACGAAATTCGGTATGCATATGTATCATGACCAGACGCACCAAAAAGTCTCAAGGACACATAGCCTAACTCCAACAGGAAGTCGGCCATTTTGTATCAAAGTTGAAATTTTGCACCGATTTTGTCATTTCCAGCCCGCATACTTTAACGAACTCCTCCTAGAGATTTGACCCCAGGACTTTCAAATTCGGTCCGTATCATCTACAGGCATAGGAGATTAAAAGTTGCTAAAACAATTCTCATTAGTCTTTCCTAGGGGGCGTGGCTGGACGGCGAATTTCGATCCTTCGCCATGAAAAATGAAACGGCTATAACTCCGGCATACATGATCCTAAGAGAGCCAAACCTTTTGTGCTTCATAAGAGTCCCGCCCTGAACGGGTCCATGTGACAATACAGGATATGAGTCATAGCGCCACCTCCTGGCAACAGGAAGTTACATGTTTTACGCTCTGACGCCCTGTGGGCAGTACGGTGATGGAATCCAGCTGAAATTTACTGAGAATAGCCTCAAGACCTTGGAGATCTTATATTATGAAGTTGGTGACCCTTCGTTGAAAGGTGTTGCCATGGCGACGCGGCGAATTCCGATGTGACGCCATGAAATTTCAATGCCTTATAACTTGACTCCACGTGGTCTGATCTTTTCCAAATTTCATATGCTTGTTAAGAGTCCCAATCTGAACACATGTTCAGTCTCATATTTAGCGAAAGTCATAGCGCCACCTACTGGCAACAGGAAGTATCAAGCGTCGTACTTTGTCTAATTACTCCTAGGAAATTTGGCTGATGCACCTGAAATTAAGTCAGCTAATAAACAAGACCTTGGTGATGCTACATTTGGCAGCTCATGACCCAAAACTGAATGCTGTTACCATGGCGACACATCCTTCGCCATGAAATATGATACTGTTTTTCAGGGAGAAGGGATTGCTCTACAGTCATGAAACTTGACACACATGTCTAGAGTGATGTCAGCTAAAATCCTATGTGGTCGCTTTGAATGGGCGTGGCAAAATGGCTCAACAGCGCCCCCTTTCAAATTTCAAAATTGCAGCCCCGCCTTCCAGATTAACGTAGAAAGATGAAATTCACAGGGCACATGTATAATGTCAACACGCACAAAAAAGCCTCTTGAAGCCTTATTGTAAGTGGAACAGGAAGTCGGCCATCTTGAAAAAAATGGTACATTTTCGCCTTTTCTTGGCCATTTCGCATACCTTGTATTTTAAAGAACTCCTCCTACAGAATCCATCGTAAGGACTTCAAAATCAGTGTGTGTCATCTAGACTAGTGTATGATCATGATGGTTTGGCCGTGGCGTGGCGTTGAGTTTTGATGTTTCGCCATGACAGAGGAAATTGATATAACTTGAGTGTACACGGTTGGATCTGCCTCAAACTTTACACAACAAGTCACTGACAAAAGCCCTTGGACTGAGCGTCACTTCGACATGCGCTGGGGTGCGAGGGCCCGATCATCGCTGCTTGCAGCTTTAATTAGGGCCTGAGCCCAAAGGGCGAAGACCCTATTGTTTTTCGTGCGTTTGTTTGTTTATTATTATTCTTTCTTGTTACGCCACTTTAACTCTAAATTTGACCCCTTAAACATGCTCAAAAACTCACCAAATTTGGCACGCACATCAGGAATGGTGAAAAATTTGATAAAATGTAAAAATTAAACCCCAAAGTGCCAAAATGTGCTCTCTAGCGCCACCTACGTATCTAAAACGGCCACCACGGCCCGTAGGAATGTCGTAGAGAGATCGAACCAAAACTCAATTATTCGTCTCATCAAGACCTACAAATCATACGCTGACACCCCTGACCTAAATCCAACAGGAAATCAGCAATGTCCATTTGAAAGTATGATTTTTTGCCAATTTTGGACCTTGAATAAACGCTATCTCCTCCTAGGGCGTTAATGGTATCGGCTTCAAACTTGAATACATGACTTATCACACTGTGTTGAGCAAAAGTTATTAAAAACTTTGTAATAACTCGAACGGTTTAGATTTAGTAAGCCCTGAAAGTTGGAGTGCGACATTACACCTTACAATGTAAACCAATGGGGAGGCAAATTCTGGGCATGGACTTTGTGCCAAACTGGGGCATCTGGCGTCTAAACTATAAGTCCCACCAGTTTCAAACCTGTATCAATGGATTCGCAACGAAAATTCCTACAAAAAAATGATATTTTTATGTAGGATTTGGCCAACGTTATGGGATTTATGAGCATATTTCACAAGTAGAGTACACTAAAATCTTCTCTGCAGCTGTGAGGGAGAGAGAGAGAATGGGAGGGGGGGGATGGGTAAAGTAAACATCTACTGCCTGTGACAGAAGCCCTTGGACTGCAGCAGTGACAGCAGTGTTCAATCCTTACTTTTTTTCAAGGAGTACATGTGCTCCTAAATGAAAGAAATTAGGAGCATATATATAACTTTAGGAGCACACTGAAAAATGTGCAAGTAAGAGTTTCTTAAAGAAAACAATTCATTATAACATATTTACAATTGATCACATACATATTTAAACTCTGTGTGTGTGTGTGTGTGTGTGTGTGTGTGCGTGCGTGTGTATGTAAATCACAATTTGCTGTTTTTAGGGGTCCTTGATTATGGCAAAAAATATAATCACGATCATTTTTTTTCAATATTGAGATCATGATTATTTAACATGATTACTTATTGACTGTCATCTTCTCCAATTGCTGTTGTTCATACATGCACATATTTTTTCTGACTTGGCTGAGGGGACTATTACATATGTGATCGTATATTGTACTAATGATCAAGAAAGACTATAGCTGATATGAGGGAAAAACTCAGGAAGAGGGTGGCAGTAATGCACCCAATATGCTGGTTGCCAACCGTTGTTGCCAACCAAAAAGGCGTGGGTAAAATATTTTTCCTCACCGAGTGGTACATCCTGTCAGCCGAGGGATTTCCTATCTGTGCAGCTGAACAAGGTAGTTCTCTACGGACTGTTTTACCGTGATGGTCACGGTGTTTTTTCCGCAGGTTTCACTTCACTCAGCTGGCCGACAGACCCGCTGATTCTGTCCGCTTTAACCTAAATAACTAATCGGGAGTCGGTGCTCCGTTTGGATCTAAACAGAGAGCCAGGGTTAGCTGAGAGGCTAGCAGAGGCGAATTGGTTGTGCTTCTTTCGGTCATGCTGCAGTTAACGCTCCGCTGCTGCCTGTTTGCTGCCTGTTCTCCGCTTTAACCTAAATAACAAATCGGGACTCGGTGCTCCGTTTGGATCTAAACAGATAGCCGGGGTTAGCTGAGAGGCTAGCAGAGGCTAACTGGTTGTGCTTCTTTCGGTCATGCTGCAGTTAACGCTCCGCTGCTGCCTGCTGACATCGTTTTGCACATCTGATGGTCAGATAACGTCGGACAAAAGTGTCCAACTTGCAAGTGTCCAACCCTGTGCAAAGCTGTTTGTGTTTTGTTTGGTAGAATTAGATTTTTGAATAGCTATTTATTGAATGAAGCATTTGTTAACTTTGTTAATTTTGCTAAGTTTAATAAACACTGTTATATCTTCAAAGAGAAGTTCTTTAGTCATTATTGGTAACATATTGTGAAAAGTGGCTGATTGAAGGAGTCAGAGCTCGAATTCAACCCTTCTTTGTTCACCCTTGAATGATTATCTCTCAGATATTAACATTCTAGGTGAACTCCCATTTATGAGACTATTTTGCTCGGTTATTGGTCCCGGTTTCGGGGTGGTGCTTCGTATCTGTTAGTTCATATTAATAATTCTGTTAATTGTTATAATTAATTATTATTGATCATTGATAATTATAGCAAATAATTAACTGTGTTTTTCGCAGATCCTACAGTTGGTACCTGAATTATTGATTAAGGTTAACAATATTTTGATTTCATAATTCATAATTGTCTGTGAACAGAGGGGTGGGCTCACAGAGAGACACTGGTTAGTATTGTGTGTAAAAAGACTCTCACACTGATCATCTCCAAACGTTTTCTTGGTTCCCACAAGCTCAACTGACTGCGCCGCGGCCCGCTGTGCGCAAGGGCGCGAAGGCCCGTCCAACGCTGCTTGCAGCTTTAATTATTAGGGCCTGAGCCCAAAGGGCGAAGACCCTATTGTTTTTCGTGTGTTTGTTTCTTTCTTTATTATTACGCCACTTTAACTCTAAATGTGACCCCCTAAACATGCTCAAAAACTCACCAAATTTGGCACGCACATCAGGAATGGTGAAAAATTTGATAAAATGTAAAAATTAAACCCCAAAGTGCCAAAATGTGCTCTCTAGCGCCACCTATGTATCTAAAACGGCCGCCACGGCCCGTAGGAATGTCGTAGAGAGATCGAACCAAAACTCAATTATTCGTCTCATCAAGACCTACAAATCATACGCTGACACCCCTGACCTAAATCCAACAGGAAATCTGCAATGTCCATTTCAAAGTATGATTTTTTGCCAATTTTGGACCTTGAATAAACGCTATCTCCTCCTAGGGCGTTAATGGTATCGGCCTCAAACTTTAATACATGACTTATCACACTGTGTTGAGCAAAAGTTATTAAAAACTTTGTAATAACTCGAACGGTTTAGATTTAGTAAGCCCTGAAAGTTGGAGTGCGACATTACACCTTACAATGTAAACCAATGGGGAGGCAAATTCTGGGCATGGCCTTTGTGCCAAACTGGGGCATCTGGCGTCTAAACTATAAGTCCGACCACTTTCAAACCTGTATCAATGGATTCGCGACGAAAATTCCTACAAAAAAATGATATTTTTATGTAGGATTTGGCCAAAGTTATGGGATTTATGAGGATTTTTCACAAGAAGATCACTTTGAAATCTTTCCTTTCAACTGTGAGGGAGAGAGAGAGAATGGGAGGGGGGGGATGGGTAAAGTAAACATCTACTGCCTGTGACAGAAGCCCTTGGACTGCACCACACTCCAGTTACTTAATGCTTCTACATATCTGACAGCAGTGTTCAATCCTTACTTTTTTTCAAGGAGTACATGTGCTCCTAAACGACAGAAATTAGGAGCATACATATAACTTTAGGAGCACACTGAAAAATGTTCAAGTAAGAGTTTCTTTAAGAAAACAATTCATTACATACATATTTACAATTGATCACATACATATTTAAACTCTGTGTGTGTGTGTGTGTGTGTGTGTGTGTGTGTGTGTGTGTGTATGTAAATCACAATTAGCTGTTTTTAGGGGTGCTTGATTATGGCAAAAATTATAATCACAATCATTTTTGTTCAATATTGAGATCATGATTATTTAACATGATTACTTTTTGACTGTCATCTTCTCCAATTGCTGTTGTTCATACATGCACATATTTTTTCTAACTTGGCTGAGGAGACTATTACATATGTAATCATATATTGTAGTAATGATTAAGAAAAACTATAGCCTATATGAGGGAAAAACTCAGGAAGGCTGGAGTTCCGGAGCTCCGTATTAAAACTGTAATGGACCTGCCATGAGGGTGGAGCAAACTCCATTTCCAAGGATGCTTTGCGATTTTCACACTTCAGCAGGGAGCAGTCAACATCGGTCCCTCATTGGCGGAGACGCTCCTGCACAGCGGAGCGTCCTGAGGACGCAGCCATGACATCACCACCCCTTTATAAGCGAGCACGCCCAAACTACACGTCTTTCCCATGTCACTGAGCTAGGGGTAACTCCTGTTCCCCTGTGAGTTAGCTTGACTACCCCACGAACATGTTTTCCCCTCATCGAAGACTCCCCTCGTCGGACGAGACGAGACTTTGCCCGTGTTCACCCGAACACATTCCTGGACCCGAGAGAGACCGCTGCTGCAACCAGCGTCCTCAAATTCCCCCGAGAAAGAGGAAATGAAGTTACTTCGGGATAACGTGGACCGGCTCTGCCCTGCGCGTCTTCGCCGAGTCATCTCTGCTGTTCTCTCCGCCACTCCACTCAGAACCAGCTGCCGTGTTTTCGCCGACCTGTTTTACCTTGATGGTCACGGTGTTTTTTCCGCAGGTTTCACTTCACTCAGCTGGCCGACAGACCCGCTGATTCTCTCCGCTTTAACCTAAATAGCAATTCGGGACTCGGTGCTCCGTTTGGATCTAAACAGAGAGCCGGGGTTAGCTGAGAGGCTAGCAGAGGCTAACTGGTTGTGCTTCTTTCGGTCATGCTGCAGTTAACGCTCCGCTGCTGCCTGTTTGCTGCCTGTTAGTTGTGTTCACCACGCTTGACTATTTTGTGTTTGTCCCGCTCGGGACTACTGTGTTTGTGCTGCCGTGAGTGAGAAAGTAAACTGATTTGTCGATCTTAAACCAGACAACGTGCGTTACAGACTGCCGTCCATACGTGCGCTCTCTGTGGAAAAAGAACCGCTTCTCTCTCTCTCACGATCGCTCTCCCTCCTCCCTCTCTTGTGACTAACACCATACTCACGCGCGCACAGATACACGCACCGACATCGTTTTGCACATCTGATGGTCAGATAACGTCGGACAAAAGTGTCCAACCTGCAAGTGTCCAACCCTGTGCAAAGCTGTTTGTGTTTTGTTTGGTAGAATTAGATTTTAGAATAGCTATTTATTGAATGAAGCATTTGTTAACTTTGTTAATTTTGCTAAGTTTCATAAACACTGTTATATCTTTAAAGAGAAGTTCTTTAGTCATTATTGGTAACATATTGTGAAAAGTGGCTGATTGAAGGAGTCAGAGCTCGAATTCAACCCTTCTTTGTTCACCCTTGACTGATTATCTCTCAGATATGAACATTCTAGGTGAACTCCCATTTATGAGACTACCTTGCTCGGTTATTGGCCCCGGTTTCGGGGTGGTGCTTCGTATCTGTTAGTTCATATTAATAATTCTGTTAATTGTTATAATTAATTATTATTGATAATTGATAATTATAGCAAATAATTAACTGTGTTCTTCGCAGATTCCTACAGTTGGTACCTGAATTACTGATTAAGGTTAACAATATTTTGATGTCATAATTCATAATTGTCTGTGAACGGAGGGGTGGGCTCACAGAGAGACACTGGTTAGTATTGTGTGTAAAAAGACTCTCACACTGATCATCTCCAAACGCTTTCTTGGTTCCCACAAGCTCAACTGACTGCGCCGCGGCCCGCTGTGCGCAAGGGCGCGAAGGCCCGTTCAACGCTGCTTGCAGCTTTAATTAGGGCCCGAGCACCGACCGGTGCGAAGCCCTATTGAAACTGAAGGAATTATTAGGGCCCGAGCACCGACCGGTGCGAAGCCCTATTGAAACTGAAGGAGTTATTAGGGCCCGAGCACCTACCGGTGCGAAGCCCTATTGAAACTGAAGGAATTATTAGGGCCCGAGCACCGACCGGTGCGAAGCCCTATTGGAACTGAAGGAATTATTATTATTATTATTATTCCTCCGAAACAAACGCATTTTTGAGGGCCTAAACATGCACGAAAACTCATGAAAATTTGCACAGATGTCAGGACTGGCGAAAATTTCGATATTTTATGGGTCTCGAAATAAAGCGGGACAAAATGGCTCGACAGCGCCACCTAGAAAGTCAAGAAAATTGAGCCCCTCGATACAGATTGTCGTAGGAGAACGAAATTCGGTATGCATATGTATCATGACCAGACGCACCAAAAAGTCTCAAGGACACATAGCCTAACTCCAACAGGAAGTCGGCCATTTTGTATCAAAGTTGAAATTTTGCACCGATTTTGTCATTTCCAGCCCGCATACTTTAACGAACTCCTCCTAGAGATTTGACCCCAGGACTTTCAAATTCGGTCCGTATCATCTACAGGCATAGGAGATTAAAAGTTGCTAAAACAATTCTCATTAGTCTTTCCTAGGGGGCGTGGCTGGGCGGCGAATTTCGATCCTTCGCCATGAAAAATGAAACGGCTATAACTCCGGCATACATGATCCTAAGAGAGCCAAACCTTTTGTGCTTCATAAGAGTCCCGCCCTGAACGGGTCCATGTGACAATACAGGATATGAGTCATAGCGCCACCTCCTGGCAACAGAAAGTTACATGTTTTACGCTCTGACGCCCTGTGGGCAGCACGGTGATGGAATCCAGCTGAAATTTACTGAGAATAGCCTCAAGACCTTGGAGATCTTATATTATGAAGTTGGTGACCCTTCGTTGAAAGGTGTTGCCATGGCGACGCGGCGAATTTCGATGTGACGCCATGAAATTTCAATGCCTTATAACTTGACTCCACGTGGTCTGATCTTTTCCAAATTTCATATGCTTGTTAAGAGTCCCAATCTGAACACATGTTCAGTCTCATATTTAGCGAAAGTCATAGCGCCACCTACTGGCAACAGGAAGTATCATGCGTCGTACTTTGTCTAATTACTCCTAGGAAATTTGGCTGATGCACCTGAAATTAAGTCAGCTAATAAACAAGACCTTGGTGATGCTACATTTGGCAGCTCATGACCCAAAAACTGAATGCTGTTACCATGGCGACACATCCTTCGCCATGAAATATGATACTGTTTTTCAGGGAGAAGGGATTGCTCTACAGTCATGAAACTTGACACACATGTCTAGAGTGATGTCAGCTAAAATCCTATGTGGTCGCTTTGAATGGGCGTGGCAAAATGGCTCAACAGCGCCCCCTTTAAAATTTCAAAATTGCAGCCCCGCCTTCCAGATTAACGTAGAAAGATGAAATTCACAGGGCACATGTATAATGTCAACACGCACAAAAAAGCCTCTTGAAGCCTTATTGTAAGTGGAACAGGAAGTCGGCCATCTTGAAAAAAATGGTACATTTTCGCCTTTTCTTGGCCATTTCGCATACCTTGTATTTTAAAGAACTCCTCCTACAGAATCCATCGTAAGGACTTAAAAATCAGTGTGTGTCATCTAGACTAGTGTATGATCATGATGGTTTGGCCGTGGCGTGGCGTTGAGTTTTGATGTTTCGCCATGACAGAGGAAATTGATATAACTTGAGTGTACATGGTTGGATCTGCCTCAAACTTCACAGGTTTGATATCAATCCAGGCCTGAGCATGTCTACTTTAAAATATTCATTCAGTGATGCAAACTGGCTCGATAGCGCCCCCTACAGCATTTCAACGCCGCAGTCCCAGCTGAAGGCAAAATAGTGCACAAAGGAAGTGATGTTTCTCTCCTTGATTTGTCTGAAAACAGCCTGAGTCCGGAAACATCTACAAGTCACTGACAAAAGACCTTCGACTGGGCAACACTTCGACATGCGCTGGAGGACATGCTTTTATGTAAATGTCAAATTGATCAGCAGGGCACCGCAGGGAATCGAACCCCATCCCAGTATAAACCAGGAGTAGCCATTACCGGTGCCTTTTGCTTTTTGACACTACATAGAAGGAAAAGCAAAACCTGCATTACCCACAGCATATGGCAGCATTTCATATTATGTCAAAATGACAATTATATTGTAGTTGTTCACCAAATGTCATTTGTGCATTATCAAATATTATCAATACATGTTAGACTTATAAATGCTGTTGTAATGCAGGAAAAAGAAACCCTTGTCATTTATTTTTACAACACCTAATACACAAAATGGTTAAAAATACCAGTTTCATTTCATATTTCATGCTTGGCCATAAATAAGCTTAAATAACATACAACTCATAAAGTTAAAAATCACCAAATAATGCTCACTAAAAACATACATCTACAACAGTTGTAAAGTATTACTGTCCTATGTCAGAAGATATACATTTAAAAGAACAAACAACCGCCTCATGATCACTAAAATATGTTGGCAACACTACTGATTCAATTTCATAATGTGATGTTTTCACATACACATGGTCAATTAATGTGCCCTTCTCTGTTGTGGGCTGTGTAACATATTGAATGTACCCTTTGTCTGTTAGAAATTTGCAGATTGTTGATGATTTCAAGATGTCCTCATTAAAATCTCCCATGATTGCAATTGTGTTACTTTTTGGATCTAGCCAATCAACTAATTTGCCTAGATGTTCTTTAAATAAAGACATGGGATAAGATGGTGGTCGATAAATGACAGCTATTAATATGTTACATGTAACATAGTTATAAATAAAACATTCCAAATTCACATTTGTTGCTTTGATAATATTATATTCCAAATTGTCTGCACTATAAAAGCCGACTCCACCATGCTGTTGTCCTTGAAGTTCAATCAGTGCTGGAATGTTGCTATTGTAAGATAAACTTCGTGGACAACCATGAAAAGTAAAACCATCAATCTTTACAGCTTCAAATGAGGAAGCAGCAGGTAGCCATGTTTCTGTAACAGCAATACAGTTAAGCTGCAATTGCTGTGTACATAATGCCAAATCAGATACATGGTGTGTCAAATTTTGTACATTCATCAAAAATACAGTAAAACTACTTGTACTAAATTTGTGTCTAGTTATATTTTGGTTCAAGAATTGAGGCATACTCTGAATTGTATCCTGAATACCATCCTTACAATATATGGCTTTATCTTCAAAATCTTGAATCACCAAACCTGACAAACTTCTAACACGACTTAGGGCTACATATGCCTGGCCTGCAGAAAATACTTTCTTAAGAGAAACAACAGCACTATCTACAGTAATACCTTGTACTTTATGTACCGTACAAGCCCAAGCAAGTTTCAGCGGAAACTGTCGTCGCATACCACCTTTGTTAGTAACTTTTTCTTCCTCTGGTTCAATACCGGTGGAACCAAAGAAAACTAAGCTACTCGTCGATTGTTTCCTTCTCTGCGCGCCAACATGCTCATCATCAAACTTAACATACACTTTGAGAGGAAACTTACCCTTATCTGCACCAACTATATGAGTTACAGTACCGCAAACCCCATTAACAAGACCATCTGTAACATCCACGTTTTTACACAGCATTACACGCGCATTTTCACCCAACAACAGCTGTTCAGTCAAACATGTGTTATATGTTTTCGCATGATGTCCATTTTTCAATTCTAGTTTGCCTGTTTTCTTATTATTCACAAAATCCTGAGCATCTATCTCGACATATTCAGGACAAATGTTAAGCAGCTGTGCCAAATTATGCTCATTTACTTGTTTATTTGTAGGAAATATGTGTAAAGCTGAGCTGACTTCACCAGTTTCACAATGTTTCAATATTTGTATGTCACTGCTTAACATTGGGGTTCCTTTTGATCGAGTTCTCACCCTGTTCAATAGCTCTGCGAACACGTTATCTTTTTGCCTAACGATTTGTTTTAATTCAACGACCTTAAACAGATTAGACCACAAGCTGACACCTACATCATCTACATATAGGGGTTTCCCTTTTACTGGAGGCAACTGGAAAAAATCTCCAACAGCAACTACACTCACATTTCCAAATGGTGAGAAATCACCGGTTTGCTTAATCTGTCTTAACCTACCGTGAATGTATGACAACAACCTATGATCAACCATTGATATTTCGTCGACTATCAAAATCTGAAGATCACTATATTTAGCGCGCAAAGAATTAACTTTTTCCTCACCCAAAGGTGTGTAGGGTAAACCAACATCTTTTCCGATACTAAACGTGTGGTGAATAGTAGATGCATGCAAATTATATGCAGCAATCCCTGTAGGAGCCGTTAATAACACACTAATATTGTCTGGATGACGACACACCGTTGACAATAGCCTCATTGCCTCATATTGAATCGCTTTTATTAAATGACTTTTTCCTGTCCCTGCACCACCTGTGATGAATATATGGAAGGGATCTGGATTTTTCCCTAATACTTTCTCTAAACACCATTGTCGAATTTGATAAAAAACAGCAAGCTGTGTCTCATTCAAAGATCTAATTAAAGCCAAACCTTCACTTCTACACATGATGTTTTTTCTTTTTTCCAAATGTGCAACATGTTGACTAGTTACTGCTAAATCTGGAATATTTTCCTCATGTTCTTCCACTATCTGTTGTTTGTCTTTTTGTTCTTGGTCACACTGTAAACGCTCCAACTCTTTCTCTGGGCACAACTCACACCACGCATCCTCTAATACACCATCTCTATCAATTGTATTCTGGATTTCATCCAATTCATCTGCTTTAATTTCAAAATGACTTCTATTCAAATCAACAACTGACTTAACAGGATGTCTTGACCCATCACTAAACCTCACATGACCATTTTCGTAAAACTGTGCAAATGTCTCACAGTTTGGAGGTTTTAGCTGCACATCTGCACGATACGGCAAGAACAACTGCATTATACTTTGGTAAAACAATTCTGGATTTTTTGTCTCAGAAAAGCGCGCGTAACGAACAACTGCAGGATCTGTTCGTGTTCTTTTCGTGATAAAACCACAATCATTCTTTAATTTAATGCTGGCCTGAGATTTTTCATTTTTACTCAAAACACGATATTCAGATGCAAATGTTGCCATACACATGTCATTGAATACACTATCATTTGGCCTATTTTTATAACGGTCAACAAAACTAGTCATCCAAACATCTTCTGAGGTACAAGCGCGCGATCTTGCCTTTTGTTTCAACACACTCAAAGGCAAACTCATTCTAACTATATTGTCCCCTGTCGGTACAAATACAACTTTCCTCGAACATTCCTTTAAATGCATATTTGTCAATCTGTATACAGCTTCTTGAGCACACACATCTCTGTTATGCAAATACACACTGCCTAGATTTTTCAATGCCTCCTTTGCACTAACATTTCCCTCCTTAGATGCTTCTCTCTGTGCATTCCCTAACAACAATCCCATCTCTCTTTCTGCCTTAGACATATAAGAGATAATATAAACAACGCACGCATACGCATCAACAACAAATTGCAAGTCTAAATTTGCCTGCCAACATTTTAATAGTGGTTTGCTATACTGATTTATCCAGACTTCATTAACTTGCCTCTTTAACACAATATGTGTATTTCTAGCTAAACACGTATATGCAGCCTCAAAAGTGACCTGATCAATCCCTACACTTTGGAATAAATGTACCACACTATCAAAACTATTCTTCTCATTGGAAAGAGCATTCTTGATTTTTGTCATTATCTCTGCTGCATGTTTTTTCTTCATGTCATTTGAAGTTTTCTGACTATGATTAACACACGTCGAAGATTTATCTGTCTCACAACTGCATGCTTTTTTGCACTCTTCATCATCTTTACGGCGACATATAAACGTTCGAGCGGATGCTGGCCTCGGAAAATTGAAACGACAAACCGTGTTTTTCTTTTTACAAGTTTTTGAATGTCGTTTTGAATGCTGCTGCACAGAAGTGACAGTTTCCAATAAAGTCTCATCTTGGGATGGCAACTCACATGTTATATATTTATCAATAAATTCAACTACTTCTTCATCTGTGTTTTTATCAATCAATGGAGCATTCTCTATCCAAAACAAACAATGCACATGGGGTGAACCGCGCTGCTGAAATTCCACTCGATAAAAGTAATCCTTAATTTTACCAATCGGATGTGATGGCGACATAAGTACCTCTCTCAAAAAAACATGCCAGCGGAAATCAAACATCCTGGCCGCAGTGACAGGATTGCAGCGTAAAAGATCACACCTGTCTGCCCACTCTAAACCTGCAGCAGTCTGTGCTCTACCTTCCTGCTTCAAAATACTATCCAGAAGATTTGTCCAGCGCATATCAGCAGAAGAAAAGGAACAAAACCAGGTAGGAACACCGAGCTGACGAACACAAGCAAGCAGATCACGCTGTGCTCCTTGCCAAAAAGCTGGGGTACCTCGAATCGGTTTAAGGAAACGATACCCATCATCAAACTCCAACAACTTTTTCAAAGATTCATCATTTTTTAACATATCGTTTACCTTATTATCAGGTACGTTTTGAGACATACAGCCTTTCCCTTTTCGTAATGCTATGGATACATTAGAAACAACCTGCTCAATCTCAGACATGTACTGCGCAAAAAAGATATATTCCACATTGTGTGCAAACCTACCATCCGCATGTAGAATTCTGTTATTAAAATATCGCGACAACGTCAAACGATTTGCTCTACTTTCATGATAAGTATTACGTCCCTGCGGAAACAACACCGGAAAGCATTTGGCTTCGTTTGCATGATCCGAAAGCAATTTTACAGGACTATTTCCTTCTGCTGGAGCAAGGTTCAATATATCATCAAAATATTGATCCAGCATTTCCTGACCAATATCCACAGGCATGAGACACGTATCCTGAAACATACAATGTTGTTGTCTATCGTGCAAAAGCTCATCTTCACAATCAACTTTACCACTTTCAACATCACCATCAGTGTCTTTCCCTAAATCACCCTCTTCCCTACAAAACTCATTTAACCAAGCTTCATTAAACTCTACATCTTTATAATGGACATTTGTCCTTTTTAAATACTGCAATGCCTGCCTTACATGCATAGTATCAACAAACTGATACTCATAATGCCCTTTATACGTTAACTTGCGTTTCAATTTTACACGCAACAAAGATCCTTCCATATTACAACGAGGCAGAACATTACTAGTCTGCACAATATTTGCTGGAACACATGTTACCGGTCCATGTACACCATTCTGTCCTCCCTTAGGTAACGCTAACATTTTCATAAATGGTATATGTAAAGAAATCAAATGCTGCTCTAAACTATTCAAACATGCCAACTCTGGTGGAATGGGATCAACTTTCAAACTGTTTATTGCACATTCAGGTGGCATTATACCTTTATTAATCTTACCATGACAAGTGTAACAAATCCACAGACAACCTCTAGCTGTATCCAACAACTGACATGGCTTTTCACAGTCCTTATTACATTTGTGTAAATACACTTCAGTGATACATTTATCTGCAAATGATGCTACTGCTTCATTCTTGTTATAAAAATCCCTCTTACAATTCAAAACCTGATGTCTAAACAACAATCTATGACAGACGCAACACACAAACTCTGGCCCATCCTTTACTTTAGCCAAAAACTGCTGCATAACAAAATCAAACTGCTCCTCCTTTTCTTTCAATTGTTGCCCCTTCACTTTGTTGGCTGCTAAAACACGCTTCTTATGGTCAGCATTTCCATAATATCTCGCTTTAGTCATGGCTTTTACACTTTGTCTATGCAACATATCTCTCCTATATTTGCTTACACTCATTTCCTTAACTTTCTCCCTATGCAACATATCTCTCCTATATTTGCTTACACTCATTTCCTTAACTTTCTCCCTATGCAACAAATTTTTCTGATATTTCCCGACACTCATTATCTTAACTTTCTCCCTATGCAACAAATTTTTCTGATATTTCCCGATACTCATTATCTTAACTTTCTCCCTATGCAACACATTTTTCTGATATTTCACTTTAATCTTTTCCTTACGTTTCTCCCTATGCTGCACACTTTCCTGATATTTCTTTTTCATTTGTAGATACTTTTTCTTTATAAAATACTTAGAAATAGCATTATTTGTTGCTGTACTCTGTTCCTGGACTTTCTGATCGCTCTTACTTGTGTTCTCTGTCACAGCGCTAACCCATGAACATTCCTCTGCACTCTGCCGTCTCAAATCGTACACTTTGGACTCAGACCTGTTCAACTTGCAGCTACCATAACAACTATGGAGTTCAGGCTGATGAACACAAACAACACTTTCATAATGGTTACCATTACAATTTTCTAAGTAGATCCCCTGTTTTGAAAAACACCTATATTTGCAACTATATTCTAGCCATCGATCATCATGATAAGTAAAGATATTAACTCCTAAACAATCTGCTGCTGCCTGTATTTCAACCTCAGTTGCCCAACTGCCAACATATCGCATTTTTGAACTTTTAATGTATTCTACCACTGAAGAATATTCACTTCTCAAGATACTTTTATAGTCCGCAGCATTACTCTCTAATTGTTTCACAACAGCAAGTCTAATTTTCCTATGGTTCTTTTGTGTTCCACTAACAGCTTGGGAAATCGCTCTAAAGAAACAGTTACCGTCAGCCACTATTTTCTCATTCTTACACGGCGTTCCCAACAGACCAACTTCTGTAGGCATTGGTGCATCATATTTCTCAAACTCTACATTAAACTGTGTACATAAAGCCTGCGCAACATCTTTACAAATGGGATCAAACCACAGCTTTTTCGAAGTTACATCACTGACAAACACAACATCTGAATTCACTACAGCCACATTATTCCTTTTCATTTTCTTAGCAGCACAAGTTTGCCCTGTAATCTTACGCTTCGTACCTCGGTCAACTTTACTTCCTGAAGGAATACCACATACCAGCGATGAACCGAAAGCCATGGATGCAGTTTCACAAGTCGTGACAGTGTCAGTACACTTTGTTGTTCTCAACTCAGACTTACTGCCCCCGCAAATGACACGAACACCAGCAATCTCATATGGTCTGTCATTTTGAGTGAGAGATGTAGACAAATTGCATATGAAACTGTACACCTCTTTAAGACAACTAAAATATACAACAACACTATTACCGTTAGGATCTGGCATTCCAGCAGCACTGCGCGCATGGGAATCAACAACCGCATAGCGTCCGTTTTGACGAATGACTGCACACGTGGTACCACACAATGTTAGCAAACATGTATCATATTTCTCAAACATGTTTTTCAAGCTATTTTGTAGAGACATGAATATGCCAGCCTGAATAAACTCTCCATCAACCACACTGACATCACCCGATACATAGTCACCATAACGAAACTCAAAGTTATGTCCATCTATAACCCAGTGCTTTGGCAAATCAGGAACACACAAGAATTTAGATGATCCACTAATCTTCTTGTTGTCTCTCAAAGACGTGTACAACTGATCACCTAAAACTACGACCCTGTCTAGATCTTTTACCTGCCATGCAAAAACACTGTCAACCGCATGTTTTGCCAGACTTACCAAACCAACAGCCATACATTGGAATCCCCCATATTTAAAGCGATTACTACCCTGATGATACGAACCTGTTACACTATGTTGAACATGGCTAGAAGTACCAGCTACTACAGAAGACCATAATACGCTGGAGCTAGGGCTAGCCTTGCTCTTCACCTTACCAGATCCTGATGAGTGCTGATGATGAAGACTCTCCTTGTCCGGCATCTGTAATAAAGATAAATGGAGATTTTGATCAGTGCGCTCCCATCATCATCCTCATCAGAAATAGACAAAACAAAACACTCTCGATCACAGACTGTATTACACCTTTAGTTAGTCTTCATCTAGTTAGGTGTATTTATTGAGTTCAACAAAAAAGGCTGGTTACTATTTCCATGTTTACACTTGATTTCATCTAGACTATATTACGTTTCCAAAGTGCAACTACTACTACTACTACTACAAATAATAACAAAACTGTTTTCAATCATGCATATACTACACTAACAATAGCATAGCTGATGACTAGATTCAAAAACATTCAGACTAAGAGCACAAACCTCCTCTGTTCCAACCAATTGAATGGGACTGGTAGGTGCATCATGGGAAAACACCTCCACAACACAAGGGGTTCCCTCCTCCTATAAAAACAAAATACCACATGAAAAAACACAATGTATAAACTGCATAGACATGGGGCTTTAATGCTACAAAAAATATCAATTTGTAATTATCATTTATACTACATGAACAGTGACAATAAAGTAGTTTCACTAACTCCATTACAAGAAAACAGAACGAAACAGAAAATTTTCATTCAGAGCACCTACCTCCTCGCCTGCAGCCACTGTCTTGACACTGGTAGGTGAATCCTGGGAAAACACCTCCACAACACAAGGGGTTGCCTCCTCCTACAACACAAAAAACAAAATACCCCATGAAAAAAAACAATGTATAAACTGCATAGACATGGGGCTTTAATGCTACAAAAAATATCAATTTGTAATTATCATTTATACTACATGAACAGTGACAATAAAGTAGCTTCACTAACTCCATTACAAGAAACCAGAACAAAACAGAAAATTTTTAGTGAGAGCACCTACCTCCTCGCCTGCAACCACTGTCTTGACAATGGTAGGTGAATCCTGGGAAAACACCTCCACAAAACAGGGGGTTGCCTCCTCCTACAACACAAAAAGCAAAAACAAAATAAAATTAAACAAAATGAATGAACCACATTACTAAAATACTTCCTTGCAAGTCTGCTGTGACACAAAATATCTTCTGGCTTCTAGTGCAAGAACAAAACATCCTTTATAAACATTAGGTCTGTATTATACAATTTGCTTCGACTTTACAGATATACAATGCGTATAACTAATCCATGTTTTTTTATATGCAACCTTATAGGCTACCAATTTAAACTAGACTTGCATGATTGTAAATAATGCTGAAGTGTAAAATACATTCACACAAACCTCCACCGGCAGAACATCTTTCACAGGACAGCCAGGTGAGGCCTCACAAGACACGAGCTGGGTGCCAGGTTTAGCCACAACCTAGGAAGGAAACACAATTGAAAGAACTGTATAAATGTACTTTATCATTGTTTCACAATTACTCCCTGAATATTACAAACAGGTAAATATGTCATTACTATCTTCTCAAACTATACAAAAGAAAAATGTAAATATAACATTTAAAAAAAGAAAAGTTACCAACCTGCTGCTGTCCACGTTTCCTTTTTGAGGCAACAGCTTTCTGCCGGCGGACCACATTTGGCTTCTAATGTAAGACAAAAACAATTTAAATACAAATACAAATTTGGGGCATAAGTAAATTCATACAATATAACAGTCCCATTCTGTGTCAAGACAAAACACTTATAAAAAGGCCTCACAAATACAATTTGAATGCAAATTACCAGTTTGCCTTGTGGAACAGCCGTGCACACAGGGCTAGGGAGATGCGATGGGACAGCTTTGTCCATCGCATCCAACACGGCACTGCTGAAACGGACGGGATTCAGCGGGATGAAACACTTGACTGATGTTTCATCTGCCTGTGGAAAACAAAAGAACAAGACCATTGTTGCAAATGTATCTTGAAAATAAGCCAAAACATGCACACAGGTACAGCAACAAATGGATATCACTTTGTCCGCACAGTGTTACACTAGTCAGGAAAAATCTTCCACTCCAAAAACTAAAACACACATACAATATGCAATGTCTCACCTTCCTGCCCTTGCTGACAACTGTCCAGTCAAAAGGGTTTGACGGACGCGGCACAGGTGCTTCTCCCTTCACCACCACCTTTGGTACAAAGGTTCTCCCAGGGGGTGAAGTCCTGAGAGGAACCTGGGGCGTAGGTGGTGGTGTCTCCAATAGCTGATAAGCAGACATCCAGATCAGCTGAGAGAGGATCGCCATACCGCCAGCATCACTCAGGTGGACCTGCAAAATATAAGCAATAAATAATATTTTACAAAACAGAAGTTTTCATGTCTGTATGAATCTACAATGAATTGCACTTTAAAAATCAACTAAACTTGAGTATAGTAAGTTTTTCCATTGGCAATCTTATCAGATATTGTTCTACTTACGCCATCTCTGCTCCACAAGTCCAGGCGATCCAAGGGGAAGTGCTCAGCGGTGGGAAAGTATCTGATACCTAAAAAAAAAAAAAACAACAACACTGAAACAAAAAACTCACACACACACACACATCATGAAACAGTGAAATATCTACATATATTAATTTGTCACTTTATATCATATTAACTGAATGAATTCTTTGATTCCTATAATCAGATAGGCCAAAAAGAAATCATCTGTTATACATATCAAAACTAACACTAAAACTTTCTTTTCAACTTACCCATGCTGGCTGCCACACGATGGAACTCTTGCCGCATGAGTTCCTGAATACCCAGGTCTGCATTCAGGCGAGGTGTGAAATCCTGGACAAAGACCTATACAAAACAAAAGTATTTCCATAATGATGAAAATTATTGTATACAATTTTCACCAGGTAACCCAATCAAATAATGCGTAGTACCAAAGACTATTTACTACTATAAAGCATACCGTTGTCCAGAGACTGCACGCGCTGCGCAGGAACTGTCGAAAGTCAGCTCCCGCCTCATCAACCGTCCTGCTGGCGGTCAGGTTGTTGCTGGGGGCCATCACACAGACTGCGTCGGGTGTCCGAGGTACAGCAGCATGCAACATCTCGGTCCTCAACTCAGACGCACAGGCCCCCGGGGTCGACATGAAGCCAAAGGAGAGGCGTCCCTCTGGCATCTTCACAAATCCATCTACCATGGCCCGTAGATGGGAGGCTCCAATGACAAGAACGAACTGGAACAACAAACAATTTAATCAATTACAATCAATAACAACTCTTTACATCAAAGGTTTTTTATTAAACCAATAATACCTTCTTGTCAGGATCCTCAGGTGGAATGACCAATTTGTGACTGCGCCCAGTCAAAGCAGAAATTGGCCACTTCTTCACCTTATGACGAAAACCTGTGCCCTCACCTGTTTATAAAAACACAACAACCCCACAAAAAGTTCAATTAAAAATTTGGAACAAACAAATGCATGGAAACATACATTACAATCATACTACAACTATGTAATGCATATACATATAAGAAAAAGCTGTACTGAAAAAACTGTTGAATACATACGGGCACAGGTGCCAGTGGAAGGCCGCTGAGGTCCGGAAACCACAAGACGGCGCTCCGCCATGCTCTGCCTGGCTGCCTGAGAACGGCGAAAGGACTTCTTGCGAGGCATCTGAAAATATGCAGACACAACTGGTTAATTTACATTATGACACTGTGCTATATGACATTACTAAACACTTCTAACACACAATAGAGGTACTATTACATTTTTTCATACATCTAACATATCATTTACAATGGCGGGAAAATATTTCAAATTATTGTTTTCTGTAATAGACAGACCGCGCGCGCCAACCCACACACACACACACACACACACACACACACTTTATCAATGAAAGAAACTTGGCCACAAGGGATATATAATTTCTGATAAAATAACATGGTTAATATAAGGGACTCCGACGATGTGTACAAGTTTACAGACCATAGACTAAGAAAAAGTGGCTATATTTGGTTGATAGGATGGCGTTAATCATAGCTAGTTTAGCAGAGTGCTTTGACAATCTATGTTTAACAATACAAATAATAATGCTAAAGCTAAATTTCGATAGTGGGAGTGCAGCTATCCGTTAACACAAAACGTACGTTACTCATAGGACAACGTTTGAAATTACCATACTCGAAACATAAAAAAACACTGTTCCTAAAGCTATAATTGACTTCACACAGGAGCTAATGACACACATGAGGATAAAATGATAATGAGCCACAAATACCTTAAAACTTTGTCGCTAATTATAAAACATTTCATTCACTTACAGTGCGTTCACCAAAAGTCCACCGAAGAGAAGAAGAATGCTGTCAAAGTCGCTGCTAAAGTCGCTGCTGAAGTTGCTGTTGAAATTGCAGAAAGGCTCACAAGCTAGCTTGTTCGCGCTATCGCTCTCTCACCAGTTGTCACAATGTCCGAAAACAAAGCAACAAGCGGCAAACGTTATCTCACCAGTATTTATACCTTAACCTTTGCGGCTTTCAAAATTCAAATCAGCCAACCAGGAGTGCCGACAAATATGCGCAAAGCTGCTGAAGAAAAAAACATACCGGATACCATTACGGAAGTTGTCAAAATAAAAGCCTTTGCGTTCCAGCGCACAATGTTATTAAAAGGAAATAGTTGTAATGAACTGCTACATTTAAAATTAATCAGTACTTTACAAATAAACTGAGTATTAATGCTTCAAGAGGTAATATGTTGAAACAAAAAAGACAGAAACCAATACTGACCTGGTTAGATAAAAAATATTGAAAATAACATAAAAAAGGATATTAATAAGTAATTACTCACGTTACTCTAACAACTAAATTGCTCCATTTCATGAATTTTTACAGATTAATCTATGTTGTGAAAATAATCATAAAGCTATAAATAAAACAATATAATGTTTTATTTTTGAACAGAGAAGTGACTGTGTACCAATAAAACCCAAATATGGAGCTGGTACATAGTATAACTTTATTAAAATTTACCTATTAATAATATTGTGGGTGGAGGGGGTTCTTCTGCATTGACAACAGAATAACACACACTTCAAGGGGCACCTGTTAAATAATATTGTGACTAATACACCTGATAACAGTCAATCAACAACCACAAGAACATTTGAAAAAACTTTATTTGAACAAAACCAACAAAAAAATTTTTTTAAAAAATTATGAGGTGGAGGGTTCCTCTTCCTCTTCCTCTTCCTCTGGAGGAATGGCAGCATCTGCAGACATGGTAGACAAAAATATTAAAACAGTCATTGTGACAATAACACTTTATGACATAAATTCTTTTGAACTATATATATATATATATATATATATATATATATATATAATGCATATGAATATAAAACATGCAATGGTACTCAATAACATCTACAATAGCCTCTCCACAACTGAACAAACAATTACCATCTTTAATAAAACAGGCACACGCCCGCTCCACCTCCAACTGCTCCTGCAGTTCCTTTATTTGCTGCTGCGCATGGAGCAGCTGCAGTTGAAGCTGATGCTTCTGCTGCTGCTCCATGCGCAGCTTCATCTCGGCCGCCCGGCGAAGACGAATGTCTTTTGCCATCTTGTGGCAGACTCGGCCATGTACCCCGACGCTCTGCTCATATAGCTGGCGTCGGGGCACTGCCTCGTCGTTGCATGAATACTGTGAACAGATAAACACATGCTGATTTGAATCCAATTACTTGATAACATTAAAAAAAAATAAACAATAGCAAGGTAAAAATCACACCTTGATTTAAAAAAAAAAGTATTTGCCGGTTTTATAAAGTATTATGTACATGGAATTTGATTTGTATGAGCATAACATTGTATTTTTCCATATTATCATGTCGATATTATTTTCCAAATACCATATTTATTTTTCCGATGTGTTTTGTCCAACTCATAAAGAATCTCATAAATACTCTCTACACAAAAACTACCACATTAATCACTTACAGAATGTAGCTGCAGCTCCTGCCGGAGCTGCTCCATCTCAGCATCATCAGTTCTACTGAATTTCGAGGGTGATGCCTCAGCCATCTGCGCAACAACATAAAACCCGACACAATAATTAAACTACAAACAACAAAGATAAATACTTAATTAATAACCACATACTATGGAAAGAAAACAAAACAAAAATATCACATCATATCATATATCATATAGATATAGCACATTTTTAATTCAGAGAAAAAGTAATTAATTGTGCAACTACAAGCCTGTATATGCTTTTACACTTTAATTACACGGGGTCGTAATTTCATAAGGCGTATAAACAATTACTATCTCTGCTGAATTTTGCTATCATTTCAAGTCGCCTTCTCGCTACTTCGCTACTCTTTAGTACTTTCTGAACGCGGCAGACGCTGCCCATCCCCCACCCCACCATTTGTGCAGAGCTGCAGAGCAGCGAAACACAGCAATGACAAGTTGAGAATTAACTATGACCAAAGCTTTGCAAATAAAAATCCAAGAACAGTACTTTATTACAAAGTAACCGAAAAGCAATGAAGAGACTCAAAACTAATAAAAAGATATTGTCATAAAAGGTTTAATTTACGTATTACGAAATAAAAAATATAGCATAATATGTGTAATAGTAAACATGTTCTATCGTCACAAGACATATTTCGTCATGTAACATATCCCGAACTCATATTTCCTATTAAAAATGACAAGTGAAAACACAGTAGAAGAGATGCTAACCTTCAGCTTGCTTAAGTGGATCTGGTTGCCCGGCTATTTTTTTTTACACATACTCCAGGTAGCCCCGCCCCTACTCTGCCTCTGATTGACTAAGGTTAAATCGGAACATAACATGTCGACCAATCCTCATCCTCTTAATAAAGCATGGACGCTACATGAGAATGACACATGATCAAAAGCCGTTGCCATGGCAACACATCAATAGCCGCAATCAATTCCTTGTTTCAGCGACAAGGAATGGCCAACAGTCACGAAACTTGACACATGTCTGAAGAGACACAAAATTACATTTTGTATGAGTCATTGACATGTATGACACAAAATAACTCAAAAGTGCCCCATAAAAAATGTCTAAATTGAAGCCCAGCCTTAAAGATTAACATAGAAAATGAAATTCACAGGGCATATGTAATTTATTCACACGCACAAAAAGCATCCAACAAGAAGTCCACCATTTTGAAAAACTTTTTCACTGCCATTTGTCATGCCTTGTATTTTAACAAACTCCTCGTACGGAATTTGTCGTAAGGACTTCAAAATCAGTGTGCGTCTTCAACAGGAAGTTACATGTTTTTACGCTCTGACGCCCTGTGATTAGGACGGTGATCGAATCCAGCTGAAATTTACTCAGGAAACTCTCAAGACCTTGGAGATCGTATATTATGAAGTTGGTGACACTTCGTCGAAAGGTGTTGCCATGGCGAAGCAGCGAATTCCGATGTGACGCCATGACATTTCAACGCCTTATAACTTCACTCCACGTGGTCTGATCTTTTCCAAATTTCATATGCTTGTTAAGAGTCTCGGTCTGAACACATGTTCAGTCTCATATTTAGCGAAAGTCATAGCGCCACCTACTGGCAACAGGAAGTATCATGCGTCGTACTTTGTCTAATTACTCCTAGGAAATTTGGCTGATGCACCTGAAATTAAGTCAGCTAATAAACAAGACCTTGGTGATGCTACATTTGGCAGCTCATAACCCAAAACTGAATGCTGTTACCATGGCGACACATCCTTCGCCATGAAATATGATACTGTTTTTCAGGGAGAAGGGATTGCTCTACAGTCATGAAACTTGACACACATGTCTAGAGTGATGTCAGCTAAAATCCTATGTGGTCGCTTTGAATGGGCGTGGCAAAATGGCTCAACAGCGCCCCCTTTAAAATTTCAAAATTGCAGCCCCGCCTTCCAGATTAACGTAGAGAGATGAAATTCACAGGGCACATGTATAATGTCAAGACGCACAAAAAAGCCTCTTGAAGCCTTATTGTAAGTCGAACAGGAAGTCGGCCATCTTGAAAAAAATGGTACATTTTCGCCTTTTCTTGGCCATTTCGCATACCTTGTATTTTAAAGAACTCCTCCTACAGAATCCATCGTAAGGACTTAAAAATCAGTGTGTGTCATCTAGACTAGTGTATGATCATGATGGTTTGGCCGTGGCGTGGCGTTGAGTTTTGATGTTTCGCCATGACAGAGGAAATTGATATAACTTGAGTGTACACGGTTGGATCTGCCTCAAACTTTACACAACAAGTCACTGACAAAAGCCCTTCGACTGAGCGTCACTTCGACATGCGCTGGGGTGCGAGGGCCCGATCATCGCTGCTTGCAGCTTTAATTATTATTATTATTATTATTATTATTATTATTATTCCTCCGAAACAAACGCATTTTTGAGGGCCTAAACATGCACGAAAACTCATGAAAATTTGCACAGATGTCAGGACTGGCGAAAATTGCGATATTTTATGGGTCTCGAAATAAAGTGGGACAAAATGGCTCGACAGCGCCACCTAGAATTGATCCCCTCGATACAGATTGTCGTAGGAGAACGAAATTCGGTATGCATATGTATCATGACCAGACGCACCAAAAAGTCCCAAGGACACATAGCCTAACTCCAACAGGAAGTCGGCCATTTTGTATCAAAGTTGAAATTTTGTCATTTCCAGCCCGCATACTTTAACGAACTCCTCCTAGAGATTTGACCCCAGGACTTTCAAATTCGGTCCGTATCATCTACAGGCATAGGAGACTAAAAGTTATTAAAACAATTCTCATTAGTCTTTCCTAGGGGGCGTGGCTGGGCGGCGAATTTCGATCCTTCGCCATGAAAAATGAAACGGCTATAACTCCGGCATACATGATCCTAAGAGAGCCAAACCTTTTGTGCTTCATAAGAGTCCCGCCCTGAACGGGTCCATGTGACAATACAGGATATGAGTCATAGCGCCACCTCCTGGCAACAGGAAGTTACATGTTTTACGCTCTGACACCCTGTGGGCAGCACGGTGATGGAATCCAGCTGAAATTTACAGAGAATAGCCTCAAGACCTTGGAGATCTTATATTATGAAGTTGGTGACCCTTCGTCGAAAGGTGTTGCCATGGCGACGCGGCGAATTTCGATGTGACGCCATGAAATTTCAATGCCTTATAACTTGACTCCACGTGGTCTGATCTTTTCCAAATTTCATATGCTTGTTAAGAGTCCCGATCTGAACACATGTTCAGTCTCATATTTAGCCAAAGTCATAGCGCCACCTACTGGCAACAGGAAGTATCATGCGTCGTACTTTGTCTAATTACTCCTAGGAAATTTGGCTGATGCACCTGAAATTAAGTCAGCTAATAAACAAGACCTTGGTGATGCTACATTTGGCAGCTCATGACCCAAAACTGAATGCTGTTACCATGGCGACACATCCTTCGCCATGAAATACGATACTGTTTTTCAGGGAGAAGGGATTGCTCTACAGTCATGAAACTTGACACACATGTCTAGAGTGATGTCAGCTAAAATCCTGTGTGGTCGCTTTGAATGGGCGTGGCAAAATGGCTCAACAGCGCCCCCTTTAAAATTTCAAAATTGCAGCCATGCCTTCCAGATTAACGTAGAAAGATGAAATTCACAGGGCACATGTATAATGTCAACACGCACAAAAAAGCCTCTTGAAGCCTTATTGTAAGTCGAACAGGAAGTCGGCCATCTTGAAAAAAATGGTACATTTTCGCCTTTTCTTGGCCATTTCGCATACCTTGTATTTTAAAGAACTCCTCCTACAGAATCCATCGTAAGGACTTCAAAATCAGTGTGTGTCATCTAGACTAGTGTATGATCATGATGGTTTGGCCGTGGCGTGGCGTTGAGTTTTGATGTTTCGCCATGACAGAGGAAATTGATATAACTTGAGTGTACACGGTTGGATCTGCCTCAAACTTTACACAACAAGTCACTGACAAAAGCCCTTGGACTGAGCGTCACTTCGACATGCGCTGGGGTGCGAGGGCCCGATCATCGCTGCTTGCAGCTTTAATTATTATTATTATTATTATTCCTCCGAAACAAACGCATTTTTGAGGGCCTAAACATGCACGAAAACTCATGAAAATTTGCACAGATGTCAGGACTGGCGAAAATTTCGATATTTTATGGGTCTCGAAATAAAGCGGGACAAAATGGCTTGACAGCGCCACCTAGAAAGTCAAGAAAATTGAGCCCCTCGATACAGATTGTCGTAGGAGAACGAAATTCGGTATGCATATGTATCATGACCAGACGCACCAAAAAGTCTCAAGGACACATAGCCTAACTCCAACAGGAAGTCGGCCATTTTGTATCAAAGTTGAAATTTTGCACCGATTTTGTCATTTCCAGCCCGCATACTTTAACGAACTCCTCCTAGAGATTTGACCCCAGGACTTTCAAATTCGGTCCGTATCATCTACAGGCATAGGAGATTAAAAGTTGCTAAAACAATTCTCATTAGTCTTTCCTAGGGGGCGTGGCTGGGCGGCGAATTTCGATCCTTCGCCATGAAAAATGAAACGGCTATAACTCCGGCATACATGATCCTAAGAGAGCCAAACCTTTTGTGCTTCATAAGAGTCCCGCCCTGAACGGGTCCATGTGACAATACAGGATATGAGTCATAGCGCCACCTCCTGGCAACAGGAAGTTACATGTTTTACGCTCTGACGCCCTGTGGGCAGCACGGTGATCGAATCCAGCTGAAATTTACTGAGAATAGCCTCAAGACCTTGGAGATCTTATATTATGAAGTTGGTGACCCTTCGTCGAAAGGTGTTGCCATGGCGACGCGGCGAATTTCGATGTGACGCCATGAAATTTCAATGCCTTATAACTTGACTCCACGTGGTCTGATCTTTTCCAAATTTCATATGCTTGTTAAGAGTCTCGGTCTGAACACATGTTCAGTCTCATATTTAGCGAAAGTCATAGCGCCACCTACTGGCAACAGGAAGTATCATGCGTCGTACTTTGTCTAATTACTCCTAGGAAATTTGGCTGATGCACCTGAAATTAAGTCAGCTAATAAACAAGACCTTGGTGATGCTACATTTGGCAGCTCATGACCCAAAACTGAATGCTGTTACCATGGCGACACATCCTTCGCCATGAAATATGATACTGTTTTTCAGGGAGAAGGGATTGCTCTACAGTCATGAAACTTGACACACATGTCTAGAGTGATGTCAGCTAAAATCCTATGTGGTCGCTTTGAATGGGCGTGGCAAAATGGCTCAACAGCGCCCCCTTTCAAATTTCAAAATTGCAGCCCCGCCTTCCAGATTAACGTAGAAAGATGAAATTCACAGGGCACATGTATAATGTCAACACGCACAAAAAAGCCTCTTGAAGCCTTATTGTAAGTCGAACAGGAAGTCGGCCATCTTGAAAAAAATGGTACATTTTCGCCTTTTCTTGGCCATTTCGCATACCTTGTATTTTAAAGAACTCCTCCTACAGAATCCATCGTAAGGACTTCAAAATCAGTGTGTGTCATCTAGACTAGTGTATGATCATGATGGTTTGGCCGTGGCGTGGCGTTGAGTTTTGATGTTTCGCCATGACAGAGGAAATTGATATAACTTGAGTGTACATGGTTGGATCTGCCTCAAACTTTACACAACAAGTCACTGACAAAAGCCCTTCAACTGAGCGTCACTTCGACATGCGCTGGGGTGCGAGGGCCCGATCATCGCTGCTTGCAGCTTTAATTATTATTATTCCTCCGAAACAAACGCATTTTTGAGGGCCTAAACATGCACGAAAACTCATGAAAATTTGCACAGATGTCAGGACTGGCGAAAATTTCGATATTTTATGGGTCTCGAAATAAAGCGGGACAAAATGGCTCGACAGCGCCACCTAGAAAGTCAAGAAAATTGAGCCCCTCGATACAGATTGTCGTAGGAGAACGAAATTCGGTATGCATATGTATCATGACCAGACGCACCAAAAAGTCTCAAGGACACATAGCCTAACTCCAACAGGAAGTCGGCCATTTTGTATCAAAGTTGAAATTTTGCACCGATTTTGTCATTTCCAGCCCGCATACTTTAACGAACTCCTCCTAGAGATTTGACCCCAGGACTTTCAAATTCGGTCCGTATCATCTACAGGCATAGGAGATTAAAAGTTGCTAAAACAATTCTCATTAGTCTTTCCTAGGGGGCGTGGCTGGACGGCGAATTTCGATCCTTCGCCATGAAAAATGAAACGGCTATAACTCCGGCATACATGATCCTAAGAGAGCCAAACCTTTTGTGCTTCATAAGAGTCCCGCCCTGAACGGGTCCATGTGACAATACAGGATATGAGTCATAGCGCCACCTCCTGGCAACAGGAAGTTACATGTTTTACGCTCTGACGCCCTGTGGGCAGTACGGTGATCGAATCCAGCTGAAATTTACTGAGAATAGCCTCAAGACCTTGGAGATCTTATATTATGAAGTTGGTGACCCTTCGTTGAAAGGTGTTGCCATGGCGACGCGGCGAATTCCGATGTGACGCCATGAAATTTCAATGCCTTATAACTTGACTCCACGTGGTCTGATCTTTTCCAAATTTCATATGCTTGTTAAGAGTCCCAATCTGAACACATGTTCAGTCTCATATTTAGCGAAAGTCATAGCGCCACCTACTGGCAACAGGAAGTATCATGCGTCGTACTTTGTCTAATTACTCCTAGGAAATTTGGCTGATGCACCTGAAATTAAGTCAGCTAATAAACAAGACCTTGGTGATGCTACATTTGGCAGCTCATGACCCAAAACTGAATGCTGTTACCATGGCGACACATCCTTCGCCATGAAATATGATACTGTTTTTCAGGGAGAAGGGATTGCTCTACAGTCATGAAACTTGACACACATGTCTAGAGTGATGTCAGCTAAAATCCTATGTGGTCGCTTTGAATGGGCGTGGCAAAATGGCTCAACAGCGCCCCCTTTCAAATTTCAAAATTGCAGCCCCGCCTTCCAGATTAACGTAGAGAGATGAAATTCACAGGGCACATGTATAATGTCAAGACGCACAAAAAAGCCTCTTGAAGCCTTATTGTAAGTCGAACAGGAAGTCGGCCATCTTGAAAAAAATGGTACATTTTCGCCTTTTCTTGGCCATTTCGCATACCTTGTATTTTAAAGAACTCCTCCTACAGAATCCATCGTAAGGACTTAAAAATCAGTGTGTGTCATCTAGACTAGTGTATGATCATGATGGTTTGGCCGTGGCGTGGCGTTGAGTTTTGATGTTTCGCCATGACAGAGGAAATTGATATAACTTGAGTGTACACGGTTGGATCTGCCTCAAACTTTACACAACAAGTCACTGACAAAAGCCCTTCGACTGAGCGTCACTTCGACATGCGCTGGGGTGCGAGGGCCCGATCATCGCTGCTTGCAGCTTTAATTATTATTATTATTATTATTATTATTATTATTATTCCTCCGAAACAAACGCATTTTTGAGGGCCTAAACATGCACGAAAACTCATGAAAATTTGCACAGATGTCAGGACTGGCGAAAATTGCGATATTTTATGGGTCTCGAAATAAAGTGGGACAAAATGGCTCGACAGCGCCACCTAGAATTGATCCCCTCGATACAGATTGTCGTAGGAGAACGAAATTCGGTATGCATATGTATCATGACCAGACGCACCAAAAAGTCCCAAGGACACATAGCCTAACTCCAACAGGAAGTCGGCCATTTTGTATCAAAGTTGAAATTTTGTCATTTCCAGCCCGCATACTTTAACGAACTCCTCCTAGAGATTTGACCCCAGGACTTTCAAATTCGGTCCGTATCATCTACAGGCATAGGAGACTAAAAGTTATTAAAACAATTCTCATTAGTCTTTCCTAGGGGGCGTGGCTGGGCGGCGAATTTCGATCCTTCGCCATGAAAAATGAAACGGCTATAACTCCGGCATACATGATCCTAAGAGAGCCAAACCTTTTGTGCTTCATAAGAGTCCCGCCCTGAACGGGTCCATGTGACAATACAGGATATGAGTCATAGCGCCACCTCCTGGCAACAGGAAGTTACATGTTTTACGCTCTGACACCCTGTGGGCAGCACGGTGATGGAATCCAGCTGAAATTTACAGAGAATAGCCTCAAGACCTTGGAGATCTTATATTATGAAGTTGGTGACCCTTCGTCGAAAGGTGTTGCCATGGCGACGCGGCGAATTTCGATGTGACGCCATGAAATTTCAATGCCTTATAACTTGACTCCACGTGGTCTGATCTTTTCCAAATTTCATATGCTTGTTAAGAGTCCCGATCTGAACACATGTTCAGTCTCATATTTAGCCAAAGTCATAGCGCCACCTACTGGCAACAGGAAGTATCATGCGTCGTACTTTGTCTAATTACTCCTAGGAAATTTGGCTGATGCACCTGAAATTAAGTCAGCTAATAAACAAGACCTTGGTGATGCTACATTTGGCAGCTCATGACCCAAAACTGAATGCTGTTACCATGGCGACACATCCTTCGCCATGAAATACGATACTGTTTTTCAGGGAGAAGGGATTGCTCTACAGTCATGAAACTTGACACACATGTCTAGAGTGATGTCAGCTAAAATCCTGTGTGGTCGCTTTGAATGGGCGTGGCAAAATGGCTCAACAGCGCCCCCTTTAAAATTTCAAAATTGCAGCCATGCCTTCCAGATTAACGTAGAAAGATGAAATTCACAGGGCACATGTATAATGTCAACACGCACAAAAAAGCCTCTTGAAGCCTTATTGTAAGTCGAACAGGAAGTCGGCCATCTTGAAAAAAATGGTACATTTTCGCCTTTTCTTGGCCATTTCGCATACCTTGTATTTTAAAGAACTCCTCCTACAGAATCCATCGTAAGGACTTCAAAATCAGTGTGTGTCATCTAGACTAGTGTATGATCATGATGGTTTGGCCGTGGCGTGGCGTTGAGTTTTGATGTTTCGCCATGACAGAGGAAATTGATATAACTTGAGTGTACACGGTTGGATCTGCCTCAAACTTTACACAACAAGTCACTGACAAAAGCCCTTGGACTGAGCGTCACTTCGACATGCGCTGGGGTGCGAGGGCCCGATCATCGCTGCTTGCAGCTTTAATTATTATTATTATTATTATTCCTCCGAAACAAACGCATTTTTGAGGGCCTAAACATGCACGAAAACTCATGAAAATTTGCACAGATGTCAGGACTGGCGAAAATTTCGATATTTTATGGGTCTCGAAATAAAGCGGGACAAAATGGCTTGACAGCGCCACCTAGAAAGTCAAGAAAATTGAGCCCCTCGATACAGATTGTCGTAGGAGAACGAAATTCGGTATGCATATGTATCATGACCAGACGCACCAAAAAGTCTCAAGGACACATAGCCTAACTCCAACAGGAAGTCGGCCATTTTGTATCAAAGTTGAAATTTTGCACCGATTTTGTCATTTCCAGCCCGCATACTTTAACGAACTCCTCCTAGAGATTTGACCCCAGGACTTTCAAATTCGGTCCGTATCATCTACAGGCATAGGAGATTAAAAGTTGCTAAAACAATTCTCATTAGTCTTTCCTAGGGGGCGTGGCTGGGCGGCGAATTTCGATCCTTCGCCATGAAAAATGAAACGGCTATAACTCCGGCATACATGATCCTAAGAGAGCCAAACCTTTTGTGCTTCATAAGAGTCCCGCCCTGAACGGGTCCATGTGACAATACAGGATATGAGTCATAGCGCCACCTCCTGGCAACAGGAAGTTACATGTTTTACGCTCTGACGCCCTGTGGGCAGCACGGTGATCGAATCCAGCTGAAATTTACTGAGAATAGCCTCAAGACCTTGGAGATCTTATATTATGAAGTTGGTGACCCTTCGTCGAAAGGTGTTGCCATGGCGACGCGGCGAATTTCGATGTGACGCCATGAAATTTCAATGCCTTATAACTTGACTCCACGTGGTCTGATCTTTTCCAAATTTCATATGCTTGTTAAGAGTCTCGGTCTGAACACATGTTCAGTCTCATATTTAGCGAAAGTCATAGCGCCACCTACTGGCAACAGGAAGTATCATGCGTCGTACTTTGTCTAATTACTCCTAGGAAATTTGGCTGATGCACCTGAAATTAAGTCAGCTAATAAACAAGACCTTGGTGATGCTACATTTGGCAGCTCATGACCCAAAACTGAATGCTGTTACCATGGCGACACATCCTTCGCCATGAAATATGATACTGTTTTTCAGGGAGAAGGGATTGCTCTACAGTCATGAAACTTGACACACATGTCTAGAGTGATGTCAGCTAAAATCCTATGTGGTCGCTTTGAATGGGCGTGGCAAAATGGCTCAACAGCGCCCCCTTTAAAATTTCAAAATTGCAGCCCCGCCTTCCAGATTAACGTAGAAAGATGAAATTCACAGGGCACATGTATAATGTCAACACGCACAAAAAAGCCTCTTGAAGCCTTATTGTAAGTCGAACAGGAAGTCGGCCATCTTGAAAAAAATGGTACATTTTCGCCTTTTCTTGGCCATTTCGCATACCTTGTATTTTAAAGAACTCCTCCTACAGAATCCATCGTAAGGACTTCAAAATCAGTGTGTGTCATCTAGACTAGTGTATGATCATGATGGTTTGGCCGTGGCGTGGCGTTGAGTTTTGATGTTTCGCCATGACAGAGGAAATTGATATAACTTGAGTGTACATGGTTGGATCTGCCTCAAACTTTACACAACAAGTCACTGACAAAAGCCCTTCAACTGAGCGTCACTTCGACATGCGCTGGGGTGCGAGGGCCCGATCATCGCTGCTTGCAGCTTTAATTATTATTATTCCTCCGAAACAAACGCATTTTTGAGGGCCTAAACATGCACGAAAACTCATGAAAATTTGCACAGATGTCAGGACTGGCGAAAATTTCGATATTTTATGGGTCTCGAAATAAAGCGGGACAAAATGGCTCGACAGCGCCACCTAGAAAGTCAAGAAAATTGAGCCCCTCGATACAGATTGTCGTAGGAGAACGAAATTCGGTATGCATATGTATCATGACCAGACGCACCAAAAAGTCTCAAGGACACATAGCCTAACTCCAACAGGAAGTCGGCCATTTTGTATCAAAGTTGAAATTTTGCACCGATTTTGTCATTTCCAGCCCGCATACTTTAACGAACTCCTCCTAGAGATTTGACCCCAGGACTTTCAAATTCGGTCCGTATCATCTACAGGCATAGGAGATTAAAAGTTGCTAAAACAATTCTCATTAGTCTTTCCTAGGGGGCGTGGCTGGACGGCGAATTTCGATCCTTCGCCATGAAAAATGAAACGGCTATAACTCCGGCATACATGATCCTAAGAGAGCCAAACCTTTTGTGCTTCATAAGAGTCCCGCCCTGAACGGGTCCATGTGACAATACAGGATATGAGTCATAGCGCCACCTCCTGGCAACAGGAAGTTACATGTTTTACGCTCTGACGCCCTGTGGGCAGTACGGTGATCGAATCCAGCTGAAATTTACTGAGAATAGCCTCAAGACCTTGGAGATCTTATATTATGAAGTTGGTGACCCTTCGTTGAAAGGTGTTGCCATGGCGACGCGGCGAATTCCGATGTGACGCCATGAAATTTCAATGCCTTATAACTTGACTCCACGTGGTCTGATCTTTTCCAAATTTCATATGCTTGTTAAGAGTCCCAATCTGAACACATGTTCAGTCTCATATTTAGCGAAAGTCATAGCGCCACCTACTGGCAACAGGAAGTATCATGCGTCGTACTTTGTCTAATTACTCCTAGGAAATTTGGCTGATGCACCTGAAATTAAGTCAGCTAATAAACAAGACCTTGGTGATGCTACATTTGGCAGCTCATGACCCAAAACTGAATGCTGTTACCATGGCGACACATCCTTCGCCATGAAATATGATACTGTTTTTCAGGGAGAAGGGATTGCTCTACAGTCATGAAACTTGACACACATGTCTAGAGTGATGTCAGCTAAAATCCTATGTGGTCGCTTTGAATGGGCGTGGCAAAATGGCTCAACAGCGCCCCCTTTCAAATTTCAAAATTGCAGCCCCGCCTTCCAGATTAACGTAGAAAGATGAAATTCACAGGGCACATGTATAATGTCAACACGCACAAAAAAGCCTCTTGAAGCCTTATTGTAAGTCGAACAGGAAGTCGGCCATCTTGAAAAAAATGGTACATTTTCGCCTTTTCTTGGCCATTTCGCATACCTTGTATTTTAAAGAACTCCTCCTACAGAATCCATCGTAAGGACTTCAAAATCAGTGTGTGTCATCTAGACTAGTGTATGATCATGATGGTTTGGCCGTGGCGTGGCGTTGAGTTTTGATGTTTCGCCATGACAGAGGAAATTGATATAACTTGAGTGTACACGGTTGGATCTGCCTCAAACTTTACACAACAAGTCACTGACAAAAGCCCTTGGACTGAGCGTCACTTCGACATGCGCTGGGGTGCGAGGGCCCGATCATCGCTGCTTGCAGCTTTAATTATTATTATTATTCCTCCGAAACAAACGCATTTTTGAGGGCCTAAACATGCACGAAAACTCATGAAAATTTGCACAGATGTCAGGACTGGCGAAAATTTCGATATTTTATGGGTCTCGAAATAAAGCGGGACAAAATGGCTCGACAGCGCCACCTAGAAAGTCAAGAAAATTGAGCCCCTCGATACAGATTGTCGTAGGAGAACGAAATTCGGTATGCATATGTATCATGACCAGACGCACCAAAAAGTCTCAAGGACACATAGCCTAACTCCAACAGGAAGTCGGCCATTTTGTATCAAAGTTGAAATTTTGCACCGATTTTGTCATTTCCAGCCCGCATACTTTAACGAACTCCTCCTAGAGATTTGACCCCAGGACTTTCAAATTCGGTCCGTATCATCTACAGGCATAGGAGATTAAAAGTTGCTAAAACAATTCTCATTAGTCTTTCCTAGGGGGCGTGGCTGGGCGGCGAATTTCGATCCTTCGCCATGAAAAATGAAACGGCTATAACTCCGGCATACATGATCCTAAGAGAGCCAAACCTTTTGTGCTTCATAAGAGTCCCGCCCTGAACGGGTCCATGTGACAATACAGGATATGAGTCATAGCGCCACCTCCTGGCAACAGGAAGTTACATGTTTTACGCTCTGACGCCCTGTGGGCAGCACGGTGATGGAATCCAGCTGAAATTTACTGAGAATAGCCTCAAGACCTTGGAGATCTTATATTATGAAGTTGGTGACCCTTCGTTGAAAGGTGTTGCCATGGCGACGCGGCGAATTCCGATGTGACGCCATGAAATTTCAATGCCTTATAACTTGACTCCACGTGGTCTGATCTTTTCCAAATTTCATATGCTTGTTAAGAGTCCCAATCTGAACACATGTTCAGTCTCATATTTAGCGAAAGTCATAGCGCCACCTACTGGCAACAGGAAGTATCATGCGTCGTACTTTGTCTAATTACTCCTAGGAAATTTGGCTGATGCACCTGAAATTAAGTCAGCTAATAAACAAGACCTTGGTGATGCTACATTTGGCAGCTCATGACCCAAAACTGAATGCTGTTACCATGGCGACACATCCTTCGCCATGAAATATGATACTGTTTTTCAGGGAGAAGGGATTGCTCTACAGTCATGAAACTTGACACACGTCTAGAGTGATGTCAGCTAAAATCCTATGTGGTCGCTTTGAATGGGCGTGGCAAAATGGCTCAACAGCGCCCCCTTTCAAATTTCAAAATTGCAGCCCCGCCTTCCAGATTAACGTAGAAAGATGAAATTCACAGGGCACATGTATAATGTCAACACGCACAAAAAAGCCTCTTGAAGCCTTATTGTAAGTCGAACAGGAAGTCGGCCATCTTGAAAAAAATGGTACATTTTCGCCTTTTCTTGGCCATTTCGCATACCTTGTATTTTAAAGAACTCCTCCTACAGAATCCATCGTAAGGACTTCAAAATCAGTGTGTGTCATCTAGACTAGTGTATGATCATGATGGTTTGGCCGTGGCGTGGCGTTGAGTTTTGATGTTTCGCCATGACAGAGGAAATTGATATAACTTGAGTGTACACGGTTGGATCTGCCTCAAACTTTACACAACAAGTCACTGACAAAAGCCCTTGGACTGAGCGTCACTTCGACATGCGCTGGGGTGCGAGGGCCCGATCATCGCTGCTTGCAGCTTTAATTATTATTATTATTCCTCCGAAACAAACGCATTTTTGAGGGCCTAAACATGCACGAAAACTCATGAAAATTTGCACAGATGTCAGGACTGGCGAAAATTTCGATATTTTATGGGTCTCGAAATAAAGCGGGACAAAATGGCTCGACAGCGCCACCTAGAAAGTCAAGAAAATTGAGCCCCTCGATACAGATTGTCGTAGGAGAACGAAATTCGGTATGCATATGTATCATGACCAGACGCACCAAAAAGTCTCAAGGACACATAGCCTAACTCCAACAGGAAGTCGGCCATTTTGTATCAAAGTTGAAATTTTGCACCGATTTTGTCATTTCCAGCCCGCATACTTTAACGAACTCCTCCTAGAGATTTGACCCCAGGACTTTCAAATTCGGTCCGTATCATCTACAGGCATAGGAGATTAAAAGTTGCTAAAACAATTCTCATTAGTCTTTCCTAGGGGGCGTGGCTGGGCGGCGAATTTCGATCCTTCGCCATGAAAAATGAAACGGCTATAACTCCGGCATACATGATCCTAAGAGAGCCAAACCTTTTGTGCTTCATAAGAGTCCCGCCCTGAATGGGTCCATGTGACAATACAGGATATGAGTCATAGCGCCACCTCCTGGCAACAGGAAGTTACATGTTTTACGCTCTGACGCCCTGTGGGCAGCACGGTGATGGAATCCAGCTGAAATTTACTGAGAATAGCCTCAAGACCTTGGAGATCTTATATTATGAAGTTGGTGACCCTTCGTTGAAAGGTGTTGCCATGGCGACGCGGCGAATTTCGATGTGACGCCATGAAATTTCAATGCCTTATAACTTGACTCCACGTGGTCTGATCTTTTCCAAATTTCATATGCTTGTTAAGAGTCCCAATCTGAACACATGTTCAGTCTCATATTTAGCGAAAGTCATAGCGCCACCTACTGGCAACAGGAAGTATCATGCGTCGTACTTTGTCTAATTACTCCTAGGAAATTTGGCTGATGCACCTGAAATTAAGTCAGCTAATAAACAAGACCTTGGTGATGCTACATTTGGCAGCTCATGACCCAAAACTGAATGCTGTTACCATGGCGACACATCCTTCGCCATGAAATATGATACTGTTTTTCAGGGAGAAGGGATTGCTCTACAGTCATGAAACTTGACACACATGTCTAGAGTGATGTCAGCTAAAATCCTATGTGGTCGCTTTGAATGGGCATGGCAAAATGGCTCAACAGCGCCCCCTTTAAAATTTCAAAATTGCAGCCCCGCCTTCCAGATTAACGTAGAAAGATGAAATTCACAGGGCACATGTATAATGTCAACACGCACAAAAAAGCCTCTTGAAGCCTTATTGTAAGTTGAACAGGAAGTCGGCCATCTTGAAAAACTGGTCAATTTTCGCCTTTTTTTGGCCATTTCGCATACCTTGTATTTTAACGCACTCCTCCTACAGATTTCATCGTAAGGACTTAAAAATCAGTGTGTGTCATCTAGAGTAGTGTATGATCATGATGGTTTGGCCGTGGCGTGGCGTTGAGTTTTGATGTTTCGCCATGACAGAGGAAATTGATATAACTTGAGTGTACATGGTTGGATCTGCCTCAAACTTTACACAACAAGTCACTGACAAAAGCCCTTGGACTGAGCGTCACTTCGACATGCGCTGGGGTGCGAGGGCCCGATCATCGCTGCTTGCAGCTTTAATTATTATTATTATTATTATTATTCCTCCGAAACAAACGCATTTTTGAGGGCCTAAACATGCACGAAAACTCATGAAAATTTGCACAGATGTCAGGACTGGCGAAAATTTCGATATTTTATGGGTCTCGAAATAAAGCGGGATAAAATGGCTCGACAGCGCCACCTAGAAAGTCAAGAAAATTGAGCCCCTTGATACAGATTGTCGTAGGAGAACGAAATTCGGTATGCATATGTATCATGACCAGACGCACCAAAAAGTCTCAAGGACACATAGCCTAACTCCAACAGGAAGTCGGCCATTTTGTATCAAAGTTGAAATTTTGCACCGATTTTGTCATTTCCAGCCCGCATACTTTAACGAACTCCTCCTAGAGATTTGACCCCAGGACTTTCAAATTCGGTCCGTATCATCTACAGGCATAGGAGATTAAAAGTTGCTAAAACAATTCTCATTAGTCTTTCCTAGGGGGCGTGGCTGGGCGGCGAATTTCGATCCTTCGCCATGAAAAATGAAACGGCTATAACTCCGGCATACATGATCCTAAGAGAGCCAAACCTTTTGTGCTTCATAAGAGTCCCGCCCTGAACGGGTCCATGTGACAATACAGGATATGAGTCATAGCGCCACCTCCTGGCAACAGGAAGTTACATGTTTTACGCTCTGACGCCCTGTGGGCAGCACGGTGATGGAATCCAGCTGAAATTTACTGAGAATAGCCTCAAGACCTTGGAGATCTTATATTATGAAGTTGGTGACCCTTCGTTGAAAGGTGTTGCCATGGCGACGCGGCGAATTTCGATGTGACGCCATGAAATTTCAATGCCTTATAACTTGACTCCACGTGGTCTGATCTTTTCCAAATTTCATATGCTTGTTAAGAGTCCCAATCTGAACACATGTTCAGTCTCATATTTAGCGAAAGTCATAGCGCCACCTACTGGCAACAAGAAGTATCATGCGTCGTACTTTGTCTAATTACTCCTAGGAAATTTGGCTGATGCACCTGAAATTAAGTCAGCTAATAAACAAGACCTTGGTGATGCTACATTTGGCAGCTCATGACCCAAAACTGAATGCTGTTACCATGGCGACACATCCTTCGCCATGAAATATGATACTGTTTTTCAGGGAGAAGGGATTGCTCTACAGTCATGAAACTTGACACACATGTCTAGAGTGATGTCAGCTAAAATCCTATGTGGTCGCTTTGAATGGGCGTGGCAAAATGGCTCAACAGCGCCCCCTTTAAAATTTCAAAATTGCAGCCCCGCCTTCCAGATTAACGTAGAAAGATGAAATTCACAGGGCACATGTATAATGTCAACACGCACAAAAAAGCCTCTTGAAGCCTTATTGTAAGTCGAACAGGAAGTCGGCCATCTTGAAAAAAATGGTACATTTTCGCCTTTTCTTGGCCATTTCGCATACCTTGTATTTTAACGAACTCCTCCTACAGAATTCATGGTAACGACTTCAAAATCAGTGTGTGTCATCTACACTAGTGTGTGATCAAAAGTTATCAAAAGATTTAGTTATCATTGAAGCGTGTGGCCGTGGCGTGGCATTGAGTTTTGATGTTTCGCCATGACAGGCGAAATTGCTATAACTTTAGTGTAAATGCTCGAGTCTTCACCAAACTTTACATGTTTGATAAGACTCCCAGCCTGAACACGTCTAAATAGCAATATTCAGTCAGTGATGAAAACTGGCTCCATAGCGCCCCCTACGACATTTCAATGCAGCAGCCCCTGCAGCAGGCGGAGTAGGTGATTGAGGATGTGACGTTAATCTCCCCTTGCACTGTCTGAAAACAGCCCAGGTCTGGGGACATCTACATGCCCCTGACAGAAGCCCTTCACCAGCGCCGAGCCCCGACATACGCAAGGACGCGAGGGCCCGATCATCGCTGCTTGCAGCTTTAATTAGGGCCCGAGCACCGACCGGTGCGAAGCCCTATTGAAACTGAAGGAATTATTATTATTATTAGGGCCCGAGCACCGACCGGTGCGAAGCCCTATTGAAACTGAAGGAATTATTATTATTATTATTATTCCTCCGAAACAAACGCATTTTTGAGGGCCTAAACATGCACGAAAACTCATGAAAATTTGCACAGATGTCAGGACTGGCGAAAATTTCGATATTTTATGGGTCTCGAAATAAAGCGGGACAAAATGGCTCGACAGCGCCACCTAGAAAGTCAAGAAAATTGAGCCCCTCGATACAGATTGTCGTAGGAGAACGAAATTCGGTATGCATATGTATCATGACCAGACGCACCAAAAAGTCTCAAGGACACATAGCCTAACTCCAACAGGAAGTCGGCCATTTTGTATCAAAGTTGAAATTTTGCACCGATTTTGTCATTTCCAGCCCGCATACTTTAACGAACTCCTCCTAGAGATTTGACCCCAGGACTTTCAAATTCGGTCCGTATCATCTACAGGCATAGGAGATTAAAAGTTGCTAAAACAATTCTCATTAGTCTTTCCTAGGGGGCGTGGCTGGGCGGCGAATTTCGATCCTTCGCCATGAAAAATGAAACGGCTATAACTCCGGCATACATGATCCTAAGAGAGCCAAACCTTTTGTGCTTCATAAGAGTCCCGCCCTGAACGGGTCCATGTGACAATACAGGATATGAGTCATAGCGCCACCTCCTGGCAACAGGAAGTTACATGTTTTACGCTCTGACGCCCTGTGGGCAGCACGGTGATGGAATCCAGCTGAAATTTACTGAGAATAGCCTCAAGACCTTGGAGATCTTATATTATGAAGTTGGTGACCCTTCGTTGAAAGGTGTTGCCATGGCGACGCGGCGAATTTCGATGTGACGCCATGAAATTTCAATGCCTTATAACTTGACTCCACGTGGTCTGATCTTTTCCAAATTTCATATGCTTGTTAAGAGTCCCGATCTGAACACATGTTCAGTCTCATATTTAGCGAAAGTCATAGCGCCACCTACTGGCAACAGGAAGTATCATGCGTAGTACTTTGTCTAATTACTCCTAGGAAATTTGGCTGATGCACCTGAAATTAAGTCAGCTAATAAACGAGACCTTGGTGATGCTACATTTGGCAGCTCATGACCCAAAACTGAATGCTGTTACCATGGCGACACATCCTTCGCCATGAAATATGATACTGTTTTTCAGGGAGAAGGGATTGCTCTACAGTCATGAAACTTGACACACATGTCTAGAGTGATGTCAGCTAAAATCCTATGTGGTCGCTTTGAATGGGCGTGGCAAAATGGCTCAACAGCGCCCCCTTTAAAATTTCAAAATTGCAGCCCCGCCTTCCAGATTAACGTAGAAAGATGAAATTCACAGGGCACATGTATAATGTCAACACGCACAAAAAAGCCTCTTGAAGCCTTATTGTAAGTCGAACAGGAAGTCGGCCATCTTGAAAAAAATGGTACATTTTCGCCTTTTCTTGGCCATTTCGCATACCTTGTATTTTAAAGAACTCCTCCTACAGAATCCATCGTAAGGACTTCAAAATCAGTGTGTGTCATCTAGACTAGTGTATGATCATGATGGTTTGGCCGTGGCGTGGCGTTGAGTTTTGATGTTTCGCCATGACAGAGGAAATTGATATAACTTGAGTGTACACGGTTGGATCTGCCTCAAACTTTACACAACAAGTCACTGACAGAAGCCCTTCGACTGAGCGTCACTTCGACATGCGCTGGGGTGCGAGGGCCCGATCATCGCTGCTTGCAGCTTTAATTATTAGGGCCTGAGCCCAAAGGGCGAAGACCCTCTTGTTTTTCGTGTGTTTGTTTGTTTCTTATTATTATTATTATTATTATTATTATTCTTTATTATTACGCCACTTTAACTCTAAATTAGACCCCCTAAACATGCTCAAAAACTCACCAAATTTGGCACGCACATCAGGAATGGTGAAAAATTTGATAAAATGTAAAAATTAAACCCCAAAGTGCCAAAATGTGCTCAAGAGCGCCACCTATGTATCTAAAACGGCCACCACGGCCCGTAGGAATGTCGTAGAGAGATCGAACCAAAACCCAATTATTCGTCTCATCAAGACCTACAAATCATACGCTGACACCCCTGACCTAAATCCAACAGGAAATCTGCAATGTCCATTTCAAAGTATGATTTTTTGCCAATTTTGGACCTTGAATAAACGCTATCTCCTCCTAGGGCGTTAATGGTATCGGCTTCAAACTTTAATACATGACTTATCACACTGTGTTGAGCAAAAGTTATTAAAAACTTTGTAATAACTCGAACGGTTTAGATTTAGTAAGCCCTGAAAGTTGGAGTGCGACATTACACCTTACAATGTAAACCAATGGGGAGGCAAATTCTGGGCATGGACTTTGTGCCAAACTGGGGCATCTGGCGTCTAAACTATAAGTCCCACCACTTTCAAACCTGTATCAATGGATTCGCGACGAAAATTCCTACAAAAAAATGATATTTTTATGTAGGATTTGGCCAAAGTTATGGGATTTATGAGGATTTTTCACAAGAAGATCACTTTGAAATCTTTCCTTCCAACTGTGAGGGAGAGAGAGAGAATGGGAGGGGGGGGATGGGTAAAGTAAACATCTGCCTGTGACAGAAGCCCTTGGACTGCACCACACTCCACTTACTTAGTGCTTTCACACATGTGACAGCAGTGTTCAATCCTTACTTCTTTTCAAGGAGCGCATGTGCTCCTAAATGAAAGAAATTAGGAGCATACATATAACTTTAGGAGCACACTGAAAAATGTTCAAGTAAGAGTTTCTTACAGAAAACAATTCATTTCATACATATTTACAATTTATCACATACATATTTAAACTCTGTGTGTGTGTGTGTGTGTGTGTGTGTGTGTGTGTGTGTGTGTGTGTATGTAAATCACAATTAGCTGTTTTTAGGGGTGCGTGTTTCTGGCAAAAATTATAATCACAATCAGTTTTGTTCAATATTGAGATCATGATTATTTAACATGATTACTTTTTGACTGTCATCTTCTGCAATTGCTGTTGTTCATACATGCACATATTTTTTCTAACTTGGCTGAGGAGACTATTACATATGTAATCATATATTGTAGTAATGATTAAGAAAAACTATAGCCTATATGAGGGAAAAACTCAGGAAGGCTGGAGTTCCGGAGCTCCGTATTAAAACTGTAATGGACCTGCCATGAGGGTGGAGCAAACTCCATTTCCAAGGATGCTTTTCGATTTTCACACTTCAGCAGGGAGCAGTCAACATCGGTCCCTCATTGGCGGAGACGCTCCTGCACAGCGGAGCGTCCTGAGGACGCAGCCATGACATCACCACCTCTTTATAAGCGAGCACGCCCAAACTACACGTCTTTCCCATGTCACTGAGCTAGGGGTAACTCCTGTTCCCCTGTGAGTTAGCTTGACTACCCCACGAACATGTTTTCCCCTCATCGAAGACTCCCCTCGTCGGACGAGACGAGACTTTGCCCGTGTTCACCCGAACACATTCCTGGACCCGAGAGAGACCGCTGCTGCAACCAGCGTCCTCAAATTCCCCCGAGAAAGAGGAAATGAAGTTACTTCGGGATAACGTGGACCGGCTCTGCCCTGCGCGTCTTCGCCGAGTCGTCTCTGCTGTTCTCTCCGCCACTCCACTCAGAACCAGCTGCCGTGTTTCCGCCGACGTGCGAGAACGGCACCGTCTGCCTCCGAGCCAAGAACAAAGATGGACATTAAGACGGACTACACACACACACAACCTGCGCACTTTCTGAAGCGACCAAGTAAGAGGCATAAGTCTGGGCATAGGCAGTGTTAGTTGTGTGTTCTTTTCAGCATCAGTTGCTGTTGTTTAGCATTTAGCCTTTTTAGCTTTATTGCTATTGTTCTTGTTGTGTGAGTTGACGGACCGCCGAGTCCATTTTTCTCTGCTTTACTCTGAGTAGTATTTTAAGTTTGCTGCCTGTTAGTTATGTTCACTACGCTAGACTATTTTGTGTTTGTCCCGCTCGGGACTACTGCTGTCTTTCTGCCGCCGTGAGTGAGAAAGTAACTGCTTTGTCGATCTGAAACCAGACAACGTACGTTACAGACTGCCGTCCGTACGTGCGCTCTCTGTGGACAAAAGAGCCGCTTCTCTCCCTCTCACGATCGCTTTCCCTCCTTCCTCTCTTGCTACTAACACACACACACACACACACACACACACACACACACACACACACACACACACACACACATACATATATACATACATACATACATACACGCATTCCCCTGCAAGTGTCCAACCCTGTGCAAAGCTGTTTGTGTTTTGTTTGGTAGAATTAGATTTTAGAATAGCTATTTATTGAATGAAGCATTTGTTAACTTTGTTAATTTTGCTAAGTTTCATAAACACTGTTATATCTTTAAAGAGAAGTTCTTTAGTCATTATTGGTAACATATTGTGAAAAGTGGCTGATTGAAGGAGTCAGAGCTCGAATTCAACCCTTCTTTGTTCACCCTTGACTGATTATCTCTCAGATATGAACATTCTAGGTGAACTCCCATTTATGAGACTACCTTGCTCGGTTATTGGTCCCGGTTTCGGGGTGGTGCTTCGTATCTGTTAGTTCATATTAATAATTCTGTTAATTGTTATAATTAATTATTATTGATAATTGATAATTATAGCAAATAATTAACTGTGTTCTTCGCAGATTCCTACAGTTGGTACCTGAATTACTGATTAAGGTTAACAATATTTTGATGTCATAATTCATAATTGTCTGTGAACGGAGGGGTGGGCTCACAGAGAGACACTGGTTAGTATTGTGTGTAAAAAGACTCTCACACTGATCATCTCCAAACGCTTTCTTGGTTCCCACAAGCTCAACTGACTGCGCCGCGGCCCGCTGTGCGCAAGGGCGCGAAGGCCCGTCCAACGCTGCTTGCAGCTTTAATTATTATTATTATTCCTCCGAAACAAACGCATTTTTGAGGGCCTAAACATGCACGAAAACTCATGAAAATTTGCACAGATGTCAGGACTGGCGAAAATTTCGATATTTTATGGGTCTCGAAATAAAGCGGGACAAAATGGCTCGACAGCGCCACCTAGAAAGTCAAGAAAATTGAGCCCCTCGATACAGATTGTCGTAGGAGAACGAAATTCGGTATGCATATGTATCATGACCAGACGCACCAAAAAGTCTCAAGGACACATAGCCTAACTCCAACAGGAAGTCGGCCATTTTGTATCAAAGTTGAAATTTTGCACCGATTTTGTCATTTCCAGCCCGCATACTTTAACGAACTCCTCCTAGAGATTTGACCCCAGGACTTTCAAATTCGGTCCGTATCATCTACAGGCATAGGAGATTAAAAGTTGCTAAAACAATTCTCATTAGTCTTTCCTAGGGGGCGTGGCTGGGCGGCGAATTTCGATCCTTCGCCATGAAAAATGAAACGGCTATAACTCCGGCATACATGATCCTAAGAGAGCCAAACCTTTTGTGCTTCATAAGAGTCCCGCCCTGAACGGGTCCATGTGACAATACAGGATATGAGTCATAGCGCCACCTCCTGGCAACAGGAAGTTACATGTTTTACGCTCTGACGCCCTGTGGGCAGCACGGTGATGGAATCCAGCTGAAATTTACTGAGAATAGCCTCAAGACCTTGGAGATCTTATATTATGAAGTTGGTGACCCTTCGTTGAAAGGTGTTGCCATGGCGACGCGGCGAATTTCGATGTGACGCCATGAAATTTCAATGCCTTATAACTTGACTCCACGTGGTCTGATCTTTTCCAAATTTCATATGCTTGTTAAGAGTCCCAATCTGAACACATGTTCAGTCTCATATTTAGCGAAAGTCATAGCGCCACCTACTGGCAACAGGAAGTATCATGCGTCGTACTTTGTCTAATTACTCCTAGGAAATTTGGCTGATGCACCTGAAATTAAGTCAGCTAATAAACAAGACCTTGGTGATGCTACATTTGGCAGCTCATGACCCAAAACTGAATGCTGTTACCATGGCGACACATCCTTCGCCATGAAATATGATACTGTTTTTCAGGGAGAAGGGATTGCTCTACAGTCATGAAACTTGACACACATGTCTAGAGTGATGTCAGCTAAAATCCTATGTGGTCGCTTTGAATGGGCGTGGCAAAATGGCTCAACAGCGCCCCCTTTAAAATTTCAAAATTGCAGCCCCGCCTTCCAGATTAACGTAGAAAGATGAAATTCACAGGGCACATGTATAATGTCAACACGCACAAAAAAGCCTCTTGAAGCCTTATTGTAAGTCGAACAGGAAGTCGGCCATCTTGAAAAAAATGGTACATTTTCGCCTTTTCTTGGCCATTTCGCATACCTTGTATTTTAAAGAACTCCTCCTACAGAATCCATCGTAAGGACTTAAAAATCAGTGTGTGTCATCTAGACTAGTGTATGATGATGATGGTTTGGCCGTGGCGTGGCGTTGAGTTTTGATGTTTCGCCATGACAGAGGAAATTGATATAACTTGAGTGTACACGGTTGGATCTGCCTCAAACTTTACACAACAAGTCACTGACAAAAGCCCTTGGACTGAGCGTCACTTCGACATGCGCTGGGGTGCGAGGGCCCGATCATCGCTGCTTGCAGCTTTAATTAGGGCCCGAGCACCGACCGGTGCGAAGCCCTATTGAAACTGAAGGAATTATTAGGGCCCGAGCACCGACCGGTGCGAAGCCCTATTGAAACTGAAGGAATTATTATTATTATTATTATTATTATTATTATTATTATTCCTCCGAAACAAACGCATTTTTGAGGGCCTAAACATGCACGAAAACTCTTGAAAATTTGCACAGATGTCAGGACTGGCGAAAATTTCGATATTTTATGGGTCTCGAAATAAAGCGGGACAAAATGGCTCGACAGCGCCACCTAGAAAGTCAAGAAAATTGAGCCCCTCGATACAGATTGTCGTAGGAGAACGAAATTCGGTATGCATATGTATCATGACCAGACGCACCAAAAAGTCTCAAGGACACATAGCCTAACTCCAACAGGAAGTCGGCCATTTTGTATCAAAGTTGAAATTTTGCACCGATTTTGTCATTTCCAGCCCGCATACTTTAACGAACTCCTCCTAGAGATTTGACCCCAGGACTTTCAAATTCGGTCCGTATCATCTACAGGCATAGGAGATTAAAAGTTGCTAAAACAATTCTCATTAGTCTTTCCTAGGGGGCGTGGCTGGGCGGCGAATTTCGATCCTTCGCCATGAAAAATGAAACGGCTATAACTCCGGCATACATGATCCTAAGAGAGCCAAACCTTTTGTGCTTCATAAGAGTCCCGCCCCGAACGGGTCCATGTGACAATACAGGATATGAGTCATAGCGCCACCTCCTGGCAACAGGAAGTTACATGTTTTACGCTCTGACGCCCTGTGGGCAGCACGGTGATGGAATCCAGCTGAAATTTACTGAGAATAGCCTCAAGACCTTGGAGATCTTATATTATGAAGTTGGTGACCCTTCGTTGAAAGGTGTTGTCATGGCGACGCGGCGAATTTCGATGTGACGCCATGAAATTTCAATGCCTTATAACTTGACTCCACGTGGTCTGATCTTTTCCAAATTTCATATGCTTGTTAAGAGTCCCAATCTGAACACATGTTCAGTCTCATATTTAGCAAAAGTCATAGCGCCACCTACTGGCAACAGGAAGTATCATGCGTCGTACTTTGTCTAATTACTCCTAGGAAATTTGGCTGATGCACCTGAAATTAAGTCAGCTAATAAACAAGACCTTGGTGATGCTACATTTGGCAGCTCATGACCCAAAACTGAATGCTGTTACCATGGCGACACATCCTTCGCCATGAAATATGATACTGTTTTTCAGGGAGAAGGGATTGCTCTACAGTCATGAAACTTGACACACATGTCTAGAGTGATGTCAGCTAAAATCCTATGTGGTCGCTTTGAATGGGCGTGGCAAAATGGCTCAACAGCGCCCCCTTTCAAATTTCAAAATTGCAGCCCCGCCTTCCAGATTAACGTAGAAAGATGAAATTCACAGGGCACATGTATAATGTCAACACGCACAAAAAAGCCTCTTGAAGCCTTATTGTAAGTCGAACAGGAAGTCGGCCATCTTGAAAAAAATGGTACATTTTCGCCTTTTCTTGGCCATTTCGCATACCTTGTATTTTAAAGAACTCCTCCTACAGAATCCATCGTAAGGACTTAAAAATCAGTGTGTGTCATCTAGACTAGTGTATGATCATGATGGTTTGGCCGTGGCGTGGCGTTGAGTTTTGATGTTTCGCCATGACAGAGGAAATTGATATAACTTGAGTGTACATGGTTGGATCTGCCTCAAACTTTACACAACAAGTCACTGACAAAAGCCCTTCGACTGAGCGTCACTTCGACATGCGCTGGGGTGCGAGGGCCCGATCATCGCTGCTTGCAGCTTTAATTATTATTATTATTATTCCTCCGAAACAAACGCATTTTTGAGGGCCTAAACATGCACGAAAACTCATGAAAATTTGCACAGATGTCAGGACTGGCGAAAATTTCGATATTTTATGGGTCTCGAAATAAAGCGGGACAAAATGGCTCGACAGCGCCACCTAGAAAGTCAAGAAAATTGAGCCCCTCGATACAGATTGTCGTAGGAGAACGAAATTCGGTATGCATATGTATCATGACCAGACGCACCAAAAAGTCTCAAGGACACATAGCCTAACTCCAACAGGAAGTCGGCCATTTTGTATCAAAGTTGAAATTTTGCACCGATTTTGTCATTTCCAGCCCGCATACTTTAACGAACTCCTCCTAGAGATTTGACCCCAGGACTTTCAAATTCGGTCCGTATCATCTACAGGCATAGGAGATTAAAAGTTGCTAAAACAATTCTCATTAGTCTTTCCTAGGGGGCGTGGCTGGGCGGCGAATTTCGATCCTTCGCCATGAAAAATGAAACGGCTATAACTCCGGCATACATGATCCTAAGAGAGCCAAACCTTTTGTGCTTCATAAGAGTCCCGCCCTGAACGGGTCCATGTGACAATACAGGATATGAGTCATAGCGCCACCTCCTGGCAACAGGAAGTTACATGTTTTACGCTCTGACGCCCTGTGGGCAGCACGGTGATGGAATCCAGCTGAAATTTACTGAGAATAGCCTCAAGACCTTGGAGATCTTATATTATGAAGTTGGTGACCCTTCGTTGAAAGGTGTTGCCATGGCGACGCGGCGAATTTCGATGTGACGCCATGAAATTTCAATGCCTTATAACTTGACTCCACGTGGTCTGATCTTTTCCAAATTTCATATGCTTGTTAAGAGTCCCGATCTGAACACATGTTCAGTCTCATATTTAGCGAAAGTCATAGCGCCACCTACTGGCAACAGGAAGTATCATGCGTAGTACTTTGTCTAATTACTCCTAGGAAATTTGGCTGATGCACCTGAAATTAAGTCAGCTAATAAACGAGACCTTGGTGATGCTACATTTGGCAGCTCATGACCCAAAACTGAATGCTGTTACCATGGCGACACATCCTTCGCCATGAAATATGATACTGTTTTTCAGGGAGAAGGGATTGCTCTACAGCCATGAAACTTGACACACATGTCTAGAGTGATGTCAGCTAAAATCCTATGTGGTCGCTTTGAATGGGTGTGGCAAAATGGCTCAACAGCGCCCCCTTTAAAATTTCAAAATTGCAGCCCCGCCTTCCAGATTAACGTAGAAAGATGAAATTCACAGGGCACATGTATAATGTCAACACGCACAAAAAAGCCTCTTGAAGCCTTATTGTAAGTCGAACAGGAAGTCGGCCATCTTGAAAAAAATGGTACATTTTCGCCTTTTCTTGGCCATTTCGCATACCTTGTATTTTAAAGAACTCCTCCTACAGAATCCATCGTAAGGACTTAAAAATCAGTGTGTGTCATCTAGACTAGTGTATGATCATGATGGTTTGGCCGTGGCGTGGCGTTGAGTTTTGATGTTTCGCCATGACGGAGGAAATTGATATAACTTGAGTGTACATGGTTGGATCTGCCTCAAACTTTACACAACAAGTCACTGACAAAAGCCCTTCGACTGAGCGTCACTTCGACATGCGCTGGGGTGCGAGGGCCCGATCATCGCTGCTTGCAGCTTTAATATGAATAACTGTAATCTAATTTACTGCAAAATGTCTGGTGCTGTAATCCATTACACAGTAGCATAAAATTACTGTATTTTATTTTACAGTTACGTACAGCTACTGTAACAGTAGATATGGTACCATTAAATTACTGTTTCATTTTACAATTGCTACTTTAAATAAAAACACAGTACACTTACTGTAATTATTTTACAGTAAGTTTACCGTGTTTATATTTACACTAATTAACTGGCAGCAATTGACAAGTAACTTAGTGTAAAATGAATCACAGTAAATAACTGTAATTACTTACTGTATTAAAGTTAATTACTGTAAAAATCACAGTAAGTTTTTTACAGTGCAGCTCTACCTCCTGAGCCACAGCCTATTAACCAGAAAAGCTGTTTAATGTGGATGACAGCAGTTAAGATGGAGAAAAGGGAATTGTAAACACAAGTGATAAACACTCTAATGAATTTCTGATCCTTTGACCTGCAGAGTGAATGAGTTGATGTATGATGTTTGGAAAGGATGCTGTGACAGACAGCAGCACAGTTCTTCCCTGAGCTCCTGTCACAGAACTTATTTATGTTAAATGGCCTCTCACACTGAATTTATTTTTCATTAGTATTTCTAGGCTAGTTGAGTGTTTGTGAGTGATTTGATTTGTCACGGCTCTGGTCCACACTGGAATTCTTAAAAAGGTGTTTAAAGGGATGATGCTGCTTTTTAATGTGGCAAGTCTTTCTCTTGTGTGTATTTCAAACAGGTCCAAAGCCAGTGCCTGTCTGCTGCATACAGACCCCAGGAGACGGTACCAGGTCCGCCTGCCTCCCAAGCTGCCAGGCATGCACTACAGTGTGGACGAACAGTGCCAGATCCTGTTTGGAACAAATGCCACTTTCTGCAATGACATGGAGGTAAAATGCACTCCATTTGTGCTAGTGTGTGCTAGTTTTCATTGAAAGTTTAATTTTGTTCAGAAATTAATTAAATAACTAGAAAATGTAATTTCTGTAGAAATTGTGTGTGATTGCTGAAAGTGAATGTAGATTGCATAACTGTAAGCTGAAGAGTATTAAAAAATCTAGCAAGATTAAATTCATCAATGGGTGGAATTGAACCTACACCCTCATGTTTGTAAGACAGAAGTGCTATGCACTGAGCTAACATGTCACACAGCAATGCTAGGCCAGATTTTGGTGTTTAGTCTGTCAATTGCATGAAATTGACAAAAAAGCAGTTCAGCTCAGCTCATTAAGGAGATGGACATCACCTGGACTCCCTCATCTCTACTGAGTTCTGCCCTAAGCAGGGCTCAAACTCTCAACCTTTGGATCTAAAAGGAGTTCAGAAATGACATGACCTTAAACCACTGGACTACTCACGCAATGCTGTATAACACAGGAAAAGATGTATTCAACAAGCATATCAATCCATATTTTAGGTAGTAATGTTAAGGTAAGCTAGAGAGGAACTGAATTCTGGTACAGGATAAAGATGTGAGGCAACTTTGTACATGAGAGCAATATTATGAGGAGCACTGCAGTGAGCAGGTATCAAACACACACCCTTGTCATCTAAGGTATTGCTGATCATGAGAGCAGTGTTCTAAACCACTGAGCCAACAGACATTCACAAAAATGAGAGGAAAATATCTCCATTTTGATGAGGAAAATGTACTTGTGTCAAACCAGAGCTTGAAGCCCAGAGATTTGTACATCATTAGTGAAAGCAAGACTAGTTTAACATGAGAATGAATGATATGTGTAAAAAGTGTTTGAAGGAAGAGAGAATCTGTAAGTTTAAGAAACTGCAGTGAGAGAAGACACACATCCTGCAGACTGTATTGCAGTCAATGAGAACATGATCTCTATCAATTAAGGTTCAGATCTCAAAAACTATAAGTTCTATATGAAATGTACTTACATTTTGAGAGAGAGGAGGCTTGTGGCAACTTACTGAGATAAGATATGTGCTTGAGGAGTTAAAATTGTGGGAGTGACAGCAGTTTAGAAAAACATTTCTGGTCTAAAATGATCTGTGCTCTCCACTGTGCCTGATCACATGACACACTGGTGAGACCTGAAAAAGTCTTCAAAACCCCTGACTGTGGGCATAAATTGCTGAAAAACTACAAAAGATATCACTAAACAATCTGATAACTTTGAAAGTTCAAAGGTTTGTGAACATTTTACAGTTTGAATGGCGTCTGTACAATAAGGGACTTCCGAGCAGTTGAGTGTCAAAGTGACCAAAGTTCCAACTCAGTTGGACGGTTCGTCCCATAGACTGCCATTATAAATTTTAATGTTTCAAAAAATTATATAAAATCGCTGAAACATGTTACATTTCAGAAAAATACAAGCACACATCTGCTGAATGAGTTGCACAGACAGTTGAATGGTTTTTATAGCACAAAGTATGGAGCAGTTGAAACGCGGCAAAAAACGTACGGAAGACGGAATAAGAATTGAGAGCGAGAAAACAATGTGTGATTGCTGGAAGCAATCACACAAATAAGAAAGAATGAAAAGCAATTACTCCCAACCAAATGGTACTGTCAGAAACAGACTGTAAAAGGTGAGGGTGAACTTTTTACTGATTACACCTAGCAATGCAGCTCAGTAGAAAAAAAGATTAAAATAAGATAATTTTGCAGATGTGTTATGTAATAATGAAAATAAAAGTTATTCATTTTTTTCTTACAATATGCTACTTCAGACAAACATAATTTAAGCAATTCTAACTCAAGTCTCTGCCTTTATTCTCCACTTAAGTTTTTTCAATAGTTTCTTTAATTCCCATAATTTATGAATTTCAAAGTGACTCAAGAACCCACTGCATACTATTGACTGGATAATCGATTTACCATCTTACTCCTCTTTGATCTCTTTCTCTTTTCATCCCCTCTCATTTGTCATCTTTTCAGAGTAACAAGTTAAAGTGATCAGAAACATTAAAAGTGCTCTTTCAGGTGCTGATAGTTCTTTTAGGATGGATGGAGCCTGTGAATAATGGATATAGCTGTGTGTGTCACAGTTTGATAAGAAAAACAACACAATTAGGTTGATGGACTATTAAATATACTGGGTTAGGCCATTATCCAATGCTGGTAAATAAGTCATATTTATTGTAGAATTGATCAAACGATTTGGTTATAGCACCCAGTGGTGCCCTCATGTTCACAATGTTCCTCTCAGCTCACTGATGATGTTTTGAAACTCCTCACAATTATTAGCTTAGTTACAGTGTGTGCCTTTGTGAGGCATTTCGACTATTTTTCTTTAATTCCATTGGATACAGTAACCTTAATTCCATTGGAAGTGCCAACAAACAAGCAGGTCTGCAGACCTGACTTTCTGACCTCTTCACCTCAACTCTCTCTCAGTGGGCGTTGAATGGCATAACACTGACCAAGGGCAAACACTGTGTCAGGACCCTTGGAAAGTCCAGATGGCAGATTAAATTAACAACTCAACTAAAAGCATTTAATGACCCTCATGTCATTTGAACTGGAGGAAAGACCAGAACAGCTCCACATTAAACATGGACAAAAAACTTACCTTTTGGGTTCAGCTAATCCCCGGACCCCTGTGGTAAATCTGAAGGACATTCCTTAGTGAGTTTTCACTAAGTAAAGCCCTTATTATAGCCAAATCTGAATTTCATGTGAATTAAATGTCTAGTCATTATTTAATCATGTAATGTTGTCATAAAATTGTAAGAATAATTATGATAGCCGTACAATAATCTGTCGATGAAATTCAGTTTTATTTAATTTCTTACCATGTGAGAACACTGCCACCTGTTGACTGGAATAGCGTAGTCTTTTTAAACCTACACAATGTGAACTGTTTTAATGGTGTACATTTTATGGTGTAATCCTCTAAACTGTTGCTTTAACCTTTTTGTTTTTTTATTAGCCAATTATACAGTGGAAACCGCTTACAGTGATCATGGTTACAGTGATCAGCTGCTTATATAGATCAAAAAGCTCAGGACAGAATCATTCCTATACAAATGCTGTTTAAATAATTAGCTTATAGTAATCAAGTAGTCTGCTTACAGTGTTCATTTTGGGTCTTGTCATACATGAAAACATGGACATAAATTTAAAATTACAGTAATTATTTTTGTTTTCTTTACCTTACTTCCATGATACATGTATGATATGTAATTAGCGGCTGCAGCACCATTATCAGGCATTGCAGCGCACCTCCACAGGTTTGTGTGTAGGTGTGGCTGTTTTGTAACCGCTATGAAACAATCAGAAAATAACATTTCATTCTTCTCATTCACCAGCTTTCTCGCTACCATTGCTCACTCTACTCATCCACTCTCTAGCTTGATTGACCACTGCTTCTCTCTCTTTCTCTCTCAGCTCGCTCTGGCTTTTAAATAGCAAATGCACTTGTGCCCATCAGAGTGCCCATGGGCGTATTGGTCTTAAAATGAGGTGTATTCAGGCGCATTGTTGGCGCATTGCTATCTTGAGGCAGCAGAGAGTGATTGCGCTATTCACCAACAAAAACCTTTTCTGAAGTCAATGACGCAGCTAGCATCCAGCCAACTAAAGAGTTAGAGAAGCCAGAGGAATTTTTATAACACCCAACAATGATCACACAAAGCTACGAAAGCCTTGATTCAACACTAGCTCATGTCACTTTGAAACAAAGAAAGAGGACATTCAGCTGGACTCCTGCAGAATAGTTACTGCAGCCACAAAGACTTGTTCACAACACAGTCCTTCAGTCTGCGGTTGGATTCATCCGCTCAGCAACCTGTTTTTCCAAATCGCTCGGGAGCTAAGCTGACAGCAAAGACTTGTACCCGGCCTGGTCTCAAGCATGACTGGACCAAAACACCAGTCGTTCAACACACAGCAGCAGCCCAAAGACTCTTCCACAGCAGGGGCCTGCTCTGTGCTGCACCATCACCAAACCTGCACTCAGCAGGACTCAACACAACCAGGACACCAGCTGTGATGAAACATCTCTTCACAATGCTTCACCAAGTAGGGAGAGGGAGTTGTAGCCAATTCAGTGGTCCGTCCACTGACCATGGTCGCTAACACGGATCACTAGGGGCGCAGATACATAGATAGATGAGGTGGATTAGGACCACAAATCACTAACTGGTCCAGACAACTATCTTCAGCTCCCCCAGTGGTAGTAACCAGTGATCTGTGTTAGCGACCATGGTCAGTGGACAGACCACTGAATTAGCTACGTTGTTGTTTCACAGCACTGAGGGGGTGACATCACCAGGAGCAGTTGGAGAGGAGGATTTTAGAGTACGCTTCTTGTGAAATCTCCTCATAAATCCTATGACTTTGGCCAAATCTTACGTTAAATATCATATTTTAGTAGGAAATTTTGTGGCGAATCAGGTTTAAAAGTGGTCAGACTTATAGTTTAGATGACCAATAATGCCCTCAGAGAAGATAGCGTTTGTTTGGGAGCCAAAATTGGGGCAGAGTCTTATTTTGAAAGGCTAATTGTGGACTTCCTGTCGGATTTAGGTCAGGGGTGATTTGTAGGTCTTGATTACACGAATAATTGAGTTTTGGTTCGATCTCTCTACGACATTCCTACGGGCCGTGGCGGCCGTTTTAGATACATAGGTGGTGCTCTCGAGCACATTTTGGCACTTCGGGGGTTAATTTTTACATTTTATCAAATTTTTCAGCAGACCTGATGTGCGTGCCAAATTTGGTGAGTTTTTGAGCATGTTTAGGGGGTCAAATTTAGAGTTAAAGTGGCGTATTAATAAAGAATAATAATAAGAAAGAAACAAACACATGAAAAACAATAGGGTCTTCGCCCTTTGGGCTCAGGACCTAATAAGAAGAAAGAAACAAACACACGGAAAACAATAGGGTCTTCGCCCTTTGGGCTCAGGCCCTAATTAAAGCTGCAAGTAGCATTGAACAGGCCTTCGCACCCTCCTAACGTCGGAGCGCGATGCAGTCGAGGGGGTTACGACAAGCATGTAGATGGTTTCAGACCTGGGCTGACAGGTCTGACTTTACCAACCCCTCTCCCCCTTTTCTTCCTTCTCTCTCCCCGTCAGTTGGAGAGGAGGATTTTATAGTTCTCTTCTTGTGAAATATTGTCATAAATCCCATTACTTTGGCACTAAGGTATTCATTCCAGGGGAGGGAAACTCCAAAACTGAGTTCATTATCCCTTAGCAGTTTTTCTTAAATCTTTTTTTTTTTTTTTTTTTTTTTTTTATAAATGTTCCCATGTTATAAGCGTATCTTTATTCATGTAAACCTGTGTTGTTAGGTAAAGAATATTTATAACCTTTCATGTAGTTATTTAATAATGTGTTACACGGTGAGCCAGAAGAACTTTTTTTCTTTTTCTTTTTTTTTTTTTTGACACTCAATATTGAACACCTTAATTGTTGACAGTAAATGACAGACAACATTTCGTTGTGAACATGGCAATTTATTTTTCTGTTATAAATGTGGTTTAAACAAAAGTTAATCAAGACAAACATTTAGCAACCTCTTTCATTTACAACTGATGTACGAAAAATAACAACACATTTGCAGACCTGAATTTTGTCTCTGCTGACAAACTGTAATCTAAACGGATGACATTTATCATTTATTTGATACAGATATTGATTTTGACATGAAATATGCAAAACTACAGTTACTATGAACCATTTTGGCGGAACAGAAAAATACATATGGATTTTTATCCCAAAACCCCTCTTGATACAAGTCATCATCACTTGAGGGGTTGGAAGGTTGGGGACACTCCATCACAGTAGCATCTTCAACCAGGAAATTCATTTCAGACAAAAACAAACACTGGAGTTTCAATACCAAAGGTAACCAAACCACTTAGTCAACTTCAGTGATTCTACAGACAGATTTACTATGCAAACAAGGGGTCAGATCTAGTCCCCTGCTGCAACCTTACTTTAAAACTGTAGCGGTTTAAAAGGATAGAGAGAGAAAACATAAGATAGTGGGGACGCAAAGGGGAGGTGAGAGCATGGAAAAATAACAGTAACAACAATGACAATAATGTGTGTTTTTTTATGTTTTTTAACTGTCCTGTTTGGCAGCTCAGGCGTGCAGAATGAAGAGTCTGTGCCTTGGGGTTCCAGAACAGATTTGCTAATAGTTCCTGCACATAAACAGGAAGAATTCATATTTAAACTACTGAAGATGAAGTTCATGTAGTACATTGTAATGACAAAAATACAAATGTCTGAAATGCATTACAGCTCAGTTATTAAATAAAATTTCCTTTTAAGATACATTTGTTCAGTTGACATTGACCTTTTCATATTAAAATCACTGAAGATTAAAACTGTTGTATATTAACACATCAGGAATAAAGGTAACATGAATTGAAACATGCAGGAATATACATTAAAAGTTGTAAAAGAGACCAACATCTATCATGTGGCAAACAGAGACTAACACATCTTCACAAACACCAGTTACAAAGTGCTTCACCGTCAAAGAAATAAGTTAATAATAAATAAATCTAAAATCTCCATTTCATGATCATTTTCACATAATACACACAATACATAACAATCCCAAATCTCTCCACAATACTACAAAATCTGAAATTTATACACACGATTGACCAGTTGGAGTGGGACAGACTCTACACTAAATAAGACAACATCCATAATGAAAGCCAGCCTACACACCATGAACAACACACAAGTCAGTGTGTTCCAAAACCCAACAGATAAGCACAACTACAACATGAATACGATAACACTTGTGCTGGGACACTGCGATGTAGCTGATTGACTCAGACAAATTAACTTAATCCTGCTCTCATCAAACACAAACAAACTTTCTATGTCGTCTAACTGTCCCTGATCATCTTTAACACTAAAACTACACAGAATACCTTCATGATCACTGAAGTACGTGGGCATCACTGCACATTCCACCATGTTGTAGATTTTGTAGCTCTGACAATTTGGGGTTACTGCTGGTGTAACACAAACCTCGAGGACGACTGTGGAAAGTGTAACCATGCATTTGCACACTGTTTAATGAGGTTTGTGCAGTGAGCCACATTTCTGTGACAGCAATACAGGTAGGCTGCAAATGCTCTGTGCAAGACACCAAATCTGACAGGTGGCGACTTAAACTCTGAACGTTCATTAAATACAAAGAGAAACTTTGTGCATTTATTGAAGGCTTTGGCTGTTCAATTAAAAATGGAGGCATGCTATCCATGGCCTCCTTTATGGTGTCCTTGCAGTAAATGGCCTTCTCTGTAAAAATCCCTGATGATCGGTCCAGACAAAGCCCTAACACAACTCAGAGCCACATACGCCTGCCCAGGTGCAAACACCTTCTTCAATGACACTACAGCCTCATCTACCGTTAAGCCCTGAACTTTGTGAACAGTACACACCCACGCTAACCTCAGAGGAAACTGTAAACGCACACAACCCCGTTTAGTGGCCTTCTCCTTCTCTGGATCAATAACAGTAGAATCCCTGCATTCTACTGCTGCATGTGCATATGTCTTCCTCCTCTGTTAGTCAATTTTATCATCATCAAATTTAACATAAATTTTTAGAGGAAATGTTTTATCTTTACCAAAATCCATGTCAGTAACTGTGCCAGATGCTCCATTGAGCAGACCGTCTTCAACATCCACATTCTTACATAACATCACACACTCATTCTTGGCCAAACACAAAGTCTGTTCTAAACATGTGTCCAGTGCATTATTATGAGTGCCACGTTACAATTTCCCTGTTTTCTTGTTTGTTATGAAATCTTTAGCTTCAATTTTGATGTAATCAGGACACATGGCAAACAACTTATTGAAATTGCGTTCATTTACTTGCATATTTGTTGGGAAAATATGCCAGGCCGAGCTCTCTTCCCCTGTCTCACGTGATTTCAACAACTCAACATCGCTCTCTAACATGGGGGTTTTCTTGGAATGCACTCGGAACCTGTTCAACAACTCTGCAAATGAGCTATCCTTCTACCTAACTATTGTTTTCAGCTCCACTACACTAAAGCGGCACCACAAGTCCACACCAACGTGACTGTTATGCAGAGGCTTCCCTTTAACAGCAGGCAACTGATAGAAGTCACCAACAGCTATCACACTAACATTACCAAATGGGGAAAAGTCACCAGTGTGCTTAATCTGCCTCAACCTGCCATGGACATAGGTCAACAGATTGTGATCAACCATACTGATTTCATCAATGATTAAAATTTGGAGGTGAATAAATTTTGCTCTTAGAGAGTTTAGTTTATCTTCATCCAAAGGGGTATAAGGTAAACTAGAGTGTGTGCCAATACTCAGTGTGTGATGAATTGTTGCTGTGTTTAAAGAGTGTGCAGCTATGCCTGTTGTTAACAAACCACAAATACCGTCTGGTTGATGAGAAAGTGTTGACAACAGCCTCCCTGCCTCGTACTGAATAGCTCTAATTAAATGACTTTTCCCTGTCCCTGCGCCACCTGTCACAAAGACATGCATAGGCTCTGGGTTTTTAGCCATCACCTTCTGCAAACACCACTGTCTGACCTTATAAAAAACAGCCATCTGTGTCTCATTCAGAGACCTAACCAAAGCTAACCCCTCACTTCTAGGCATAATTTCCCTGTTTCTCTCTAAATGTGTTAATTGTCTGTTATCAACAGCCAAGTCTGGAACATTCTCCACTGCTTCCATTAACTGTTCATCTCCTTTCTCACCTTCCTGTTGCTGTCTCATTTCCTCTACACATTCAAGGTGTTCCACTTCCTGCTCAGGACACAGCTCCCCCCAAACTTCTTCATCAATCCCGTTTTGCTCGACAATCTCCCGAGCTCTCTCCAAATCAAGACAATCTACATCAAACTTTGCCCTGTTCTCGTCAACCACGCTCTTAACTGAATGCACAGAGCCATCACTAAATGTCACCTCACCACGTTTATAGAACTGACTAAACATCTCAAAGCCTTCGGGTTTGAGGTCTGAGTCAGCTCTATAAGGAAGGAACAATTGCATCAGACTCTGAAAATGGTCCTCCTCTCGTTTCTCTAAATCAAAACGCATATAACGAACAACTGCGAACTGAGAACGTGTTCTCCTGAAGATGAAGCCTAAACCATTTTTCAGTTCAATCATGTCATTAGACTTTTCATTCTTGGAGAGAACACGATACTCAGACGCAAATGTAGCCATTCACATGTCATCAAAGACATCATTGTCAGGCCTGTGCCTATACCTGTCCACTATGCCAATCATACACATGTCTTCTGTCTTAAGCTCACTACAAACCGCTCTCTGCTTCAAAACATTGAGGGGTAATCTCATCTTCACTATGTTGTTCCCTGTGGGCACAAACACAACCTTTCTGGAACACTCCTTCAGATGCATGTTTGTTAGCCTATACACCGCCTCCTGGGCACAAACATCCCTGTCGTGTAAATATACACTGCTTAGCTTCTTTAGCAGAGAGATTTCCTTGTTTTGTTACTTCTTTTTGGGCATTACTCAATAATAGGCCAATTTCTCTCTCTCTGATATAAATGACAACCGCATAGGCGTCAGTGACAAAGCTAATGTCCAAATTTGCATTCCAGCACGTTAACAACTGCTTACTATACTGATTTACCCAAACCTCGTTCACCCCTCTCCTATAAACCACCTTGCTCTTTCTTTCCATTCTCCTACAACCTCTTCAAAGATGCCCTGATTGATGCCCAGAGTCTGAAACAGATGCTCTACACTCACATAACTCACTTCTTCTTCCTGAGCTCTCTTAACAGCTGTCTTAACAAAAATATACTGTGCCCTCTCTTTTGGCATCAAATCATCATCAAAACACTTACAGACTGGATTGTTTTTTGATCCAGGATCGTTCATGGTTTCCTTTGCCTTCTGATCACATTTGCATTCTTTCGTCTCTTCTTTACAAACAAACATCCTAGCAGAAACAGGTTTTGGGAAATTAAACCAACATGTTGTTTTCTTTTTCCTGCATGATTTAGAATGTCGTTTAGAGTGTGTTTGAACTGATGACACAATGTCCAATAATGTATCATCATCTGAGGGAAACTCGCATGTAACGTATTTATCAATGAACTCAACCACCTCCTCATCAGTGTTCTTATAAATTTGGGGAGCACCCTCAATCCAAAACAGACAGTGAACATGAGGAGAACTGCTCTGCTGAAATTCTACCCTATAAAAGTGATCAATGATTTTGCCAATTGGTTGGGAAGGAGACATGAGAACCTCTTCCAAGAAACAATGCCATCTATAGTCAAACATCCTTGCAGCTGTGACCGGGTTGCGACGCAACAACTCACACCTGTCTGCCCACTCCAAATCCTCTACCGTCTGTGTTCTGCCTTCCTGTTTCAGAATAGTGGTCAGGAGATTCTGCCAGCGCAGATCTGCAGATGAAAACGAAAAAAAAACACGTCGGGATCCCCAACTGACGTACGCAGGCTAAGATGTCCTTCTGAACTGACTGCCAAAAAACTGGAGTTCCTCTAATTGGCTTAAGAAACCTAAAACCCTAAAACCTCGTCGAACTTTAACAACTGCTTCAAAGACTCCTCGTCCATCAACATTTTTGGACTAATCCTTTGAGACTTCTGTCCACCTTTACCCTTATGCAACGCCACAGAAACACTCGATGACACACGATCTATCTCTGACATGTACTGGGCAAAGAAAATGTATTCTACATTACGTGCAAAATGACCATCCGCATGTATAATCCTGTTATTAAAGTAACATGACAATGTTAAGTGATATGAGTGGCTGTCATGGAAAGTCCAACTACCAAGAGGAAACAACACAGGGAAACATTTAGCCTCATTCGAGTGGTCAGAAAGCACCCTAACTGGACTATTCCCCTCTGCAGGCGCAATGTTTACAATATCATCAAAATACTGGTCTAATGCTTCCTGACCAGTATCAATAGGCATAAGACAAGTGTCCTGAAACATGCAGTGCTGCTGTCTGTCATGCAACAGTTCATCTTGTATTATCACTGGTGTTTCCTCCACACCATCAACTACAGCCTTTTCTGTAACCTCACCGCCTGCCTGAGCTGTCACCTCACCATCTCTAAACAACCTGATCATCCTGACATGATTCTACCTTTTCTACAACAGCTTCATCCTCACTGGCTGGCTGATCCTCCTCATTCTCCCCATCTTTTTGCCTACAAAACTCATTTACCCACTCTTCATTAAACTCAATATCATTGCAATACACATTAGTCCTCTTTAAATACTCTAGCACCTGTCTTACACAAACTGATACTCGTAATGCCCTTTAAATGTCAATTTACGCTTTAACTTCACCTGCAGCAAAGACCCTTCCATGCTAGAACGTGGCAACACATCAGTCATCTGCACTACGTTGGCTGGAACATGTTACTGGACCATGTACTCCGTTCTGTCCTCCTTTAGGCAATGCCAACATTTTCATGAACAGAATGTGCAGAGCTATCAAGTGTGCTTCTAAACTATTCAAACATACCAGTTCAGGTGGAATGGGATCAAGCATCAAGGTATTAACCCAACATTCAGCTGGTATCTGACCTTTACTAATCTTATTGTGACACGTATAACAAATCCAAAGCTGACCTCTAGATGAAACTAATTGACAGGGTACAACACAGTCATCAGAACATCTATGCAAAAACTTCTCACTAATGCACGTTTCTGCAATACCAGCTGTTGCTGAACTTCTACTATACACTTCCCTATCACAACTCAGCAATTGAGATCTGAACATCAACCTATGACAAACACAACACACAAAATGTGGCCCATCCCTGACTTTCTCCAAAAACTGATGCATAACAAAACCAAAATCTTTTGACTTCTGTTTTCTGCTTCCTACTAAACCCAACACTGGCAATAACTTGCTGCTTAAACTCTGAACTATCATGATACTTTCTTCTCCTCACTTCTCTACTCCTTTCTCTAAAGCCAACACTGGCAATAACTTGCTGCTTAAACTCTGAACTATCATGATACTTTCTTCTCCTCACTTCTCTACTCCTTTCTCTAACCTTCTCTCTATGCTTGATGCTGTCTCTATAGTTCACCATACTATTTACTCTTAGCATTAACAGTCTCTCTATGCTGGAAGCTGTCTCTGTATTTCAGCATACTCTTAGCTTTAACACTCTCCTTATGCTAGAAGTTGTCTCTATATTTCAGAATACTCCTGGCTTTAACACTCTCTCTATGTTGGAGGCTGTCTCTATATTTCACCATACTCTTTTCTTTACTCTTGCCTTTAACTTTCTCTCTATGCTGGAAGTTGTCTCTATATTTCACCATACTGTTTAATTTACTCTTGGCTTTAACACTCTCTCTATGTGGTATATTTTCATGATAGTTTGCTACACTCCATAATTTCACCCTTTCCCTAATCAGCACATTTTCATAATACATCTTTCTACTCCTTAACTGACGTTTCTCCCTTATCAACATGTTCAATTTCTCCCGTGTCTTTTTCTTCTGGCTCATATACTTTAACCTCAAAGACTTACTACTTGATTTTACCTTAGTAGCATCCTCCACAACGTCATCACTATCAACACCTTTATCAGAAACTACACATTCTAAGTTACATCCTACTGCTGCCTTGTCACCGTCTACAATGTCCTTCATTCTAGACCTAATGCTGTAACCTGTCGCTTCACTAACTTTACAGTAACCATAACAAGTCTGTAGTCCAGGCTTACAAACACAAACAACATTCTCAAAATACTTGTCCATGATGTTCTCTAAGTAAATGCACTCTGCTGACAAATGGTCATTGTCACTGGTGTACCTCAGCCAACGTCCACCATAAAAAGTACACACACCAACTCTTAACCAATCTGCTGTAACCTGTATTTCCACCTCTGTGGCCCAAGTGTTAACTTACTCTGGTATTTACCTGCATTCCTCTCCAGCTCTTTACATACTGCCAGTCTAATCTTACGATGGTGCTTCTGTGAACTGCTCACAGCCTGAGAGATGGCTCTGAAGAAGCAGTTACCATCAGCCACGATCTTCTCATTCCTACATGGGACACCTGTGAACCCAACTTCTTTGGACACTGGACCAGTGACCTTCACAAAGTCAACATTTAATTTTGTACACAAAACCTGACAAACGTCTACACCAAGAGGACAGAAGACCAGCTCCTCATTCCTAACAGCACTAATAAATTCTACATCTGAGTTAATTTCACTAACATCAAACCTCTTTGATTTCTTCGACATGCAGGTGTGAGAAGAAATCTTGCGCTTTCTGCCATACCAGTACTTGTTGGTTCTTCCTCTGAATCGCTGCTAAGCTCAATGGCTAAAGTCTGGACAGAAATGTTAGACACTGATGGACTCGCACCTACGCTAACGACACACTCAGACACGCCTGCAGAATCCTCATTTCTCATGCGCTCAGTAACATTAGACTCTGGTGCTGGCACTGTACTCATTTCAATGATACAACTCTTCACAGAAATACCAGACGGTACTGGACTTACACCACCACTAACACCACACAGTTCGTATAGCTTCTGACTTGAACTGACACTGTCCGCCAAACGACAGATGTAGTGGTGCAGGTCATCAAGACATGCAAAATGCAAAACCACACTTGTACCGTTGCAGTGTAACAGGCCAAAGTTACTGCGAGAGTGACTGTCAACCACAGCGAAGTGTCCATTCTCACAGATGATGGCAGAAGTGTTACCACACAGTGTCAGAAGACATGCGCTGTACTGACTGAAAATCCTTTCCAGTCCATTATGTAGACTGATAAACACACCAAAGTCAACTAGTTCACCTTCAGTCACACATACTTCACCAAACACCACATCGCCAAAATTAAACCTACACACCTGTCCATCAATCACTAACTGCTGTGGCAAATCTGGAACAGACAAAAGACCTGACTGATACATAAAGATGCCATGGTCACGCAAACTGCTGTACAACTCATCACCTACAACCAATGTGCAATCCAGATCATGCCTCTCCCACTAGAACTCACTGCTCAGCATGTGTTTGGCTAAGCCGACCAAAGCTATAGCCATACACTGCAATCCTCTGTATATAAACCGCTCATCTCCTTGGTGAAATGACCCCCTAACAACCTTTACTAACTTAATTCCTCTGCTATTCTTAGCTACCATTGCCACAACATTGCTGTTGGAACCTAACTGAGCTGCTTTAACATCAGAAACAGAAAAAGAAGGAAAAAAACTAGACTTAGCTTTGCTGATCTTCTGTGGCATTTGGCTTAAGGTGGTTTTTTTGGTCTTATGTTGTGTTCTGTGGGGCCTCCTGGTTTTGCACGTTTGTTTAGTCCCTCGGTTCATCACTGCATCATTGGTTTGTTGGGTTGTGTGCTTGGGTTTGTGTTTGTGGTTGGTTTTGGATGGGTTGGTGTAGATGGCGTTGGGTTTGTTTTCTGGGTTTTTGTTCTGTTTCCCTTGTGTGTTCATGTACTCCTCCACACCTGCCCTGCATTTGGACTCGTTAGCCCTGCCCTGCTGTCTTCCCCACACCTGCCCTGTGTTAGCCTCGTCAGCCCTGCCCCGCTCCCTGTGTGTCCTCAGCCAATCAGCTCCCTGTATGTTCATTCCCCTCTCGAGTTCTCCACCCATCTCCCCACCTGCACCTCATCTCCTTGTTAGTTCAGTTTCTTTAAGTTCTGGTTTTCTGTTCAGTCTTTGTTGGATTGTTTTGTGTTCCTTCTGCTAGTTCTGTTCAGCCCTGTTTACCTGTCCGTGACCATCCACCATTAAAAGAGTTTTTCATCATATCTGCATTCCGGTCTCTGCGTTTGGGTCCACTCCTGCATCTCCTGAGCCCTGACAGCTTTTGGCAGTATATACATATAATTTGTGGGAAAGTTACCTGGCCAGCTGCTGGAGCAGCAGTGCAGTCAGAGCCAGAAGAAGGCGAAACCTTCTCCATGGCATCCAACATGGCACCGCTGAACCACACAGGGTTGGACGGGATGACAGACTGTTGCACCGTAGGTGTTCCAGCCTTTAAAATACAAAGCCAGCTGGCGGACCGCAGCATCCCACAGCAGCTCCACCATGACCAGCATGCCATCGGTGTTGCTGAGGTGCCTCTGAAAAACAGTCAAACAGCAGACTTTAATCACATGTGTTTATCTGACATATGACAGAATAAAACTCTTCCATGTTACACATCACAACAGCAAAGTATGCTGTACTTACACAGTCGTGGCACCACAGCTCCAACCGATGCAGAGGGAGGTGCTCTGCCACAGACACATACGGGAGACCTGACAGAGATGTGAAACATGATCACTTCTTCTAATCTTTAAACCTGTATTAACCATTTGTGTTAAATTTGAAAGTGTATAGATTACAACTGCAGATGACCAAAACTTTACATACCCATGCGTGCTGTGACACGGTGGTACTCCTGACGCAGCAAGTCCTGCAGGCCCGGATCAGTGTTGATGCGTGGAGGGAAGTCCAGCACCTACAGAGAAAAAAGTAAATGACTATTATGTCCTTGAAATAAGCATGTGCTTAACAGATGTGCCACTTTAGGACCAAGCAAATACTGACAGTAACTTTTCACAAAAATAAACACACCTTGGGCCAGAGGCTGCAGACAGTGGTCAGGAGAGCACCAAAGTCCAACGCTGCCTCACCAATGGTCCTGCTGGCAGTGAAGTTGTTGCTCGGGGCACACACACAGACCGCGTCCGGGGTCCACGGGAGGGAAGCATGCATCACCTCTGTCCTCAGGTCAGCTGCCGCTCCACCTGGAACAGAGAAAAAAGAAAAAGACAGAGATCCCTGTGGCATACTCACAAATCCGTCCACGATAGCCCGCAGGTGAGAGTCTCCAACGATGAACACCAGCTGCAACAGAGACAGTGCGTTAGAACAGAGACACCAACCATGAAATACCTGCTGGTCCGGACGCTGTGCTGGAGTGACCTACTTGATGGGACGGTGGGTCAGCTCAGAAGTTTGCCATCTCCGCACACAATGGCGGTAACCAGTACCGCGCCCTGTTAGGATGTTGATCATAGTAAAGAATGTCAACCCATGCCTAACAAATCGATACATTTTATCGAAACATTCAAAAACTACTTAATACATACGAGCAACAAACTCGGGGATGGGCAGTCCAGGGGTCCAAGGCTGCTGCTCCACAATTCTCCGCTTGGATACCTGAGCACATCGGTGGGACTTCGCACGGGGCATCTGCAATGAAAATTAGTTTTTATTAAACCTTTACAAAGAAAGCATCGCAGCCTGTGCCAATGATACTCACCAGGCAGAGGTCACCAAACAGTTTTACTTCAGAATTCAAACACAAAATTGATTCAACTTAGCTTGGCAGTAGGAGATGGGCAACTTTTATTAAAAAAAACTGTGAGCGCGCACGTGAGTGTATGTGGTTTTGTGTGTGTAAATCAGTAAGTGTGTGTCGATTATCAATAGGTTATGTGTGTCTTTATAAATTAAATAACTATTTGTATGTATAGATGTTGTAGATCAGAGAATCACAGATATAGTGCAGATGAATCGCTTGTGACAGCTGACAAACCAGCAGAGCACCAGATCACACAGGCAAGAGTTGGTTATCTGTAAATATAAGAATACACATTGTTTTATTTAAGCCATGCTGTTATGTAGAAAATTCTATTATAAAATAATCTGTTAGAAAAAACGATAAAATATTAAACATCCACAATACACTGATCCACATCTGTATCTTTATAAAATGTTTTAATAATACCTTTACTCCCAAAAACATGATCAACAAATAGTATCCTGATAACACATTTGATCAATCAATACATGGAAATTAGCCAACTCAATCTCACAATGTACACATGATGGTCAAAACACACAACTGAATCTACATCTCTAATTATGATTAACACACACACAGAAAATCCTACAGACAGGTTATTATATACAATGCAGTCTTTCAGTCACAACCTAGCACAAAAGCTAGTTGGTAGCAGGCTAACAAAGCCAACCTTTAGCCTCTATAATGCTAGCATAAGATTTAGAATAACATGCTCATGCTATTTCAATGTGTTCAGTTCACTAAAATTATCTGCAACATTGTGGTCACCTATAAACAGTTTTATTAAGCAATTAGTTGTAATTAAATGTCCATCAAACAGTCTGATTACAGTTTTAGGCCTGGTTATGCTAGCGAACATTAGCATTAGCATTATCACTGTTAACCATAGGTTGTAAATGCACTGTGCTAACCAAGCTAGCGCCATGGTCAGCTCCAGCCCCTCGTCCAAATACGGTCACTTCCGACTCCAACAATCAAACATGGCAACGGCCAAATCCAAGATGGCGATTGCCAAATCACTGCACTCAAGGTTTCACAATGGCAGTTCCAACGGCCAAAATGGCCGCAGCCGAGCCATACTACTGGCGTTTGGTCTGAATACGGCTTTAGCATACAATTCGCTTGACCACAAATTATGATAATCCATGAAAAACCATCAATAAATCTTTTAATCCATCTCACATTATTTACACTGCTTTTTGTATTTTATTGAATTATTTTAACATCAGCCACATGTCTAAGGACTACATTTTATCAGAGAAAAGTAAACTGTGTGTGAAATTTAGCCCGTGCCTGCATCCAACATCACCACACAGGGTCACCAAACAACAGTCACATTACAAGTTAATACTACAGAGAAGACACCAGTTCTTACCTCGACAATGTGACCAGGTGTGAACTGTCCCTTTCAAGCCGGCTGTTTTATGAGCTTGCATGATGACACGTCATCAGGCCATCACGACACCCACACACAGTACTAGAGCAAGCAGTGCACCAATCACATAAATAAAATGGCGTTTTCTGGGACTCTCTGGAAGTTGACTCACATTTGTACCTAAAAATAGATGTGTACGAAGTGGAAAAAAAAATTACTCGTACACTGTGCAACTACAAATTGCAACCATAAAAGTATATGAATTCTAGAGGGATTTAAAGTTGAAACAACGGATACAGGAAGTGGCGACGCTCAAAAGGATAGCGGAGCGTTAACTGCAGCATGACCAGAAAAAAGCACAACCAGTTAGCCTCTGCTAGCCTCTCAGCTAGCCCCGGCTCTCTGTTTGGATCCAACCGGAGCACCGAGCCCCGATTTGTTATTCAGGTTAAAGTGGAGAGAACCAGCGGGTCTGTCGGCCAGCTGAGTGAAGTGAAACCTGCGGAAAAAACACCAGGACCATCAGGGTGAAACAGTCTGTAGAGAACTGCTGTGTTCAGCTGCACAGATAGGAAATCCCTTGGCTGACAGGATGTACCACTCTGTTAGGAAAAATATTTTACTCTCCCCTTTTTGGTTATAACAGTGGTTGGCAACCAGCATATTAGGTGCATTACTGCCACCCTCTGCTTCGGGCTGTGAACCAATGATTAAAATCTACATATTATTCCTGTCTGTCTAATAAACTACAAAACAAAACTGCTGCTCCATCCTCTTGGCAGGTCCATTAAAGTTTTAATGCTGTGCTCTGAAACTCCAGTCTTCCTGAGTTCTTCCCTCATGTAGGCTATAGTCTCTCTTTGTCATTAGTACAATATATGATTACATGTGTAGTAGTCTCCTCAGCCAAGTGGGAAAAAATATGTGCATATATGAACAGCGGCAATTTGAAAAAATGACAGCCAAAAAGTAATCGTGTTAAATAATCGTAATCTCAATATTGAACAAGATAATCGTGATTATGATTTTTGCCCTCGGCACCCCTAAAAGCACCCCTAAAAACAACATAAGTTGTGATTTACACACACACACACACACACACACACACACACACACACACACACACACACACACAAAGAGTATGATAAATTGTAAATATGTATGTAATGAATTGTTTTCTTTAATGACTGTTACTTGAACATTTTTCAGTGTGCTCCTAAATTATATGTGGGCTCCTAATTTTTTTCATTTAGGAGCACATGTACTCCTTGAAAAAAAAGTAAGGATTGAACACTGCTGTCAGATGTGAAGAAACACTAAGTAACTGGAGTGTGGTGCAGTCCAAGGGCTTCTGTCACAGGCATGTAGATGTTTTCAGACCTGGGCTGACAGGTCTGACTTTACCCATACCCCCCCTCCCATTCTCTCTCTCTCTCCCTCTCAGCTGGAGAGAAGGATTTCAGAGTACTCTTCTTGTGAAATATCCTCATAAATCCCATGACTTTGGCCAAATCTTACATTAAAAATCACATTTTTTTGTAGGAAGTTTCGTCGCAAATCCATTGATACAGGTTTGAAAGTGGTCGGACTTATAGTTTAGACGTCAGACACCCCAGTTTGGCACAAAGTCCATGCCCAGAGATTGCCTCCCCATTGGTTTACATTGTAAGGTGTGATGTCGCACTCCAACTTTCAGGGCTTATAAAATCTAAACCGTTCGAGTTATTACAAAGTTTTTAATAACTTTTGTTCAGCACAGTGTGATAAGTCATGTATTAAAGTTTGAAGCCGATACCATTAACACCCTAGGAGGAGATAGCATTTATTCAAGGTCCAAAATTGGCACAATGCAATTTAGGTCAGGGGTGTCAGCATATGATTTGTAGGTCTTGATTAGACGAATAATTGAGTTTTGGTTCGATCTCTCGTGGCGGCCATATTAGAGACATAGGTGGCGCTATAGAGCGCATTTTGGCACTTTGGGGGACAATTCATACATTTTATCAAATTTTTCAGCAGACCTGATGTGCGTGCCAAATTTGGTGAGTTTTTGAGCATGTTTAGGGGGTCAAAGTTAGGTGTGAAGTGGCCTTATAATGAAGACAGACAGAAAAGTCTTATTTAGAAAGAGCCATTGGGCACGGGCCCTAATTAGGGAAATACAAAAGGGATTTAACCCTTTGGGCTCAGGCCCTAAAAATTCTGGAGGAGGGTTCTCATTTGGACCCTCCTTACATCTATGCCATGGTCATCTTGTTTGTTAGTTAACAGAACTTTATGGCTGCTGCTTAACCAGTCTGATATCATTAGCAACAATGACAAACAAGCTAACTCTCCTGGTTGTTTCTCCGGTTGCTTCTCTCTCCAGCCGCTCCCTGATGGTGTCCTGCTGCTGCTGCTGTGCTGCACAGTCCAGATAATTTCTCCCATTAGCTTAACAACAGTCCTTAACAGTCCTTCCATGGATGTATAAAGAGTCCTTCAGGCATCATTCTTCATTTGGTAATGGTTTATTTCAACCAAATATTCTTTTTTATGTTTTGATCTCCCTCTTGCCTCTCAAAAAATAGAGGAGGATCAACCTCCTCTGCCTCTATGGACCAGCCTCCACTGTGTGTGGCACCCCCCCCCCCCCCCCCCCCCCCACAAAGTTTGACACAAAGTTCATGCCTCCCCATTGCTTTACATTGTAAGGGTGATGTGGCACTGCAACTTTCAACTTTCGTGGCTTATAAAATCCAAACCGTTCAAGTTATTACAAAGTTTTTAATAACTTTTATTCAGCACAGTGTGTCATAAGTCATGTATTAAAGTTTGGAGCTGATACCATTAATGCCCTCGGTGGAGATAGCGTTTGTTCGGAGGCTGAAATTGAGGCAAAGTCTTAAATTGACAGGCTAATTGCAGACTTTCTGTTGGATTTAGGTCAGGGGTGTCAGAGTATGATTTGTAGGTCTTGATGAGACGAATAAGTCTATTTTGGTTTGATCTCTCTACAACATTCCTACAGGCCGTGGCGGCCAGTTTAGTTATATAAGTGGTGCTCTCGAGCACATTTTGGCACTTTAGGGGTTAATTTTTACATTTTATCAAATCTTTCACCAGACCTGATGTGCTTGCCAAATTTGGTGAGTTTTTGAGCATGTTTAGGGGGTCAAATTTAGGGTTTAAGTGGTGGATTAATAAAGCCTTTGGGGCTCAGGCCCTAATAAAGAAAGAAACAAACAAACACATGCCCTTAGACGAGGACCCTATTACAGTAGTCCTCTGCCTTTTGGGCTCGGTCCCTAATAAAGTGCATTTTACAAGCATGTGGATCTTTGTAAAGTGTACAGTATGCATACAGTAGCAAGTAGAGACAGTAAGGGTTAAGGTCAAATAAAAAATGTCCATGGCATTTTGTTTTCTTCCTCAGTTTTTAGTTGTAAATGCTTGAGATTGAGAATGCTTGACTAGGACCTCTGTGACTGAAGCCTGATATTACATAGCTTGCCACAGCATGAATCCACCTGGTAGTGACTTAATACATAACCTCAGCAAAGGAAACACAAGCATTCTGAGCCTTAACCCTCATTTGGTGCAACTAAGAGGTGATATTCAGACTAAACAGAACTGTTTCTGCCCATTTTGGTACCTCCTGGAGGCCAGTATATTTAGTCAGGTGCCTCAAGATTTGAATCTTTCAAAACCTGACATACTGTTAATTCTCAAACAGTGACCAGTGCCTTTATTTACCTCAACTGCAGAGGGAACCAGGCCTTTATTTGAAACAGACAGGCTCTGTACTTAATTTTCACAGTTATGTGAAAAAAAACAGTAAAAGTGCATTTTATCTCATTATCATGTTGTACTCCATAGGTGCACATTTGTTTCACCTGAAAAGCTTTCCAGCTGCTCAAAGTGCATAATTCTTGTTTTTTCCTCACATGAATGAGCCACGTGGGCTACATGTGAAACATCAACAGGAAGTGTTGAGTTCCATTGGCACAAGCTTAACACCAGTTAAGAAAATGGCAAAATATAAACAATTGGAATTAAGTGAGAAATTACTTTTTTTTTCGTAAAAAAGTGAAATTGGAAGCAGCAGAGAGGTGAGTATGATATGACTGTATATGTTGTATTTATGGAATTTGACTGTAAATGAACTGATGCTCATATTTGAGACTTGACAGTTTCTCCTGTATTTATATGTGTGTGTTGCAGCACCTGATGTGTGCTGGCCTGTGGTGTTTAGTAGAGGGGGATGCAGCCTGTAAAACCAAACTGGATCCCCCTCTGGATGGAACAGAGTGTGGAGCAGACAAGGTAGGACTGTCATACTCACACACTGTGCTGTCATGCATAAATACTCACATCTCCATCTCTCTAAAACAACAGGTTGCGATTAATTGTTATGCACGTTGATATGCCCAATGAAGATTCAGGTGAGTGTGAAATGTATTTGTAATCATTTAAATTAATGTATGTGTGTTTGTGTGTGTATTTGTCAGTGGTGCAGGGCAGGTGAGTGTGTCAGTAAGACTCCCATCCCTCAGCATGTGGACGGTGACTGGAGTCCATGGAGCCAGTGGAGCATGTGCAGCAGGACCTGCGGTACTGGAGTCCAGTTCAGACAGAGGAAATGTGACAACCCTCCGTATGTTGTCTGTCTGTCTGTGTGTGTCTGTGTGTGCATGCGCTTGTATGTAAGAGAGACAGAGAACTTGCACCTGCCATACAATTCCCACATTCCAATGAAAAAAAGCTAAGATTTTTCCCAAAAAATAACATTAAAGATTTAACAAGTATGATAAGAGAATATTAATTGTGTGCCTTTGATGTATGACTTCACTAGACTAGTTAGTAATTTTTGGACTTTCCAATTTTATGTACCATTGTATGATTATTTGTACATTTATTTGTTGGGGCCCCTACTAGGCTGTCATACTGCACCAAACTGGTGAAAACAAACACAAAATAATGTTGCTAAATTTTAAGTTAACCTGAACTTTGAATGGAGTATGGATTCTAGAATCCACAGTCAGTGCCTGTACAGTAGCCTATATAAAGCTTTGTAGTAGGTGTTTAACAGATGTCACAGTATGAAACAGGTATAAGATGCAGAGCACAGAGCTGTGTTCACCTGCTGTTTGATCCACTGATGGCTTGTGGAGGTTGAAAGATTGTCCTGCTTTTAATAATATGATTTTTATGATGAGAAGATGCACAACTCTTTTCTAGTATCCTATGGTTCATAATGCCCCTGTACAATGAATTAACTTGCACTGAAGTTAACACTGGTCTGCTTCTTGCTGTGTGTGTGTTCTCCAAGTTACTTACAAATCATTAGTGATGTTTACCTCTAAATTAAGCTGGGCACATAGACAGTAAGGCATTGGATGTCTGTCAGTCATTTACAGTATCTGTTTGGAGTCATTTATGTGCAATTACTTGGCAGCACATAGGCATTGTGTCTCATTCAGTCTACACTGATTCAAAAGTGTCATTCAGATCATCAGGACAATATGCATAAAAATATTTAAAGGTACTTTAAGGTACTGCACACTAAAATGTGTTTTTTTTTTGAGCTGTGAAGTAAATTATATGACTGTACTGTGATGAAACACATCAACACCTGCGGCTGTGGCTCAAGAGGTAGAGCGGGTCGTCCACTAATCGGAAGATCGGCAGTTCGATTCCCGGCTCGACTAGTCCACATGTCGATGTGTCTTTAGGAAAGACACTTAACCCCGAATTGCACCTGATGGCTGTGCCATCAGTGTGTGGATGTGTATAAATGATTAGATTTCCACCGATGGGCAGGTTGGAACATGCATGGTAGCCCCTGTACCATTCAGCGTATGAATGTGTGTGAATAGGTGAAAGTGATTCGTAATGTAAAAAGCGATTTGAGTGGTCGGAAGACTAGAAGGGCGCTATACAAGTACAGTCCATTTACCATTTTAATATTGATACTGTCACCAAATTTATAAAAAATCAACATTTCATCGGGTTGAAAATGGCTCAACCTGTTATATGCTGTTAAAAATCAGCCCTCAAAAGGCGGGGCCAATGCTGGCGTAGAGTTGACTATTTGGGAGTTCTCTATGTCATGAAATTTATATAAATGCTAGAATGATAATGCCCACCTCCCCAAGCCCTGTGCTCATTTTCAAATAAACAAGATTTTACCAGCTGATAACTGCAGGAACAGACAGCTGGAGAGTTAAAGAACTGCAGGGCAAGATGTGAGGAGGATTTCTGTTGTTTTTGTGGATGACAGCTCTACCTTCTGTCTCGTTTAAATGTCATTGCACTCCTGCCCTCCTGCCTCACACAGACACGCCTTAACCCCCAGACCTAGGGGTACAGTTAGTAAGTCTTAGTAACTTTTTAAAAGTAACTCTATTAGTAGTCATAACACTGCAGTGTGATTCATTATCATAATTATCATCTGCTCAAATAAATTATTCTTCATCTCATATTGTTGGACACTCACACTAATAGAGACTTGTTAACTTCTACAGCAGTGGTAGCAGCACGTGTGCCAAATCTGGCCCTCCAGCGAAAATATTTGTCCCCTTGATGAATGCTGAGGTTTTGACTTTAATAGATTACATCAAAACTTCTATATACCTTTTCACAAATCTACTGTAGATAATGAAATAAGCACTTGTTTAGTGCTTTAGTAAAACCCAATGAATATTGTTCTGTCTAATCCTAACCCCACAGAGAAGAGGCATTAAAACTGTTGAATTGTTTGAACAATGTATGGTGCTGAAATTAAGTCCAATAAACCTACCAGAATAGACACTTTAATATGTGAATTCTAACACTGTTTAATTCCACAACTTTAGCCTGATGGACCAGAACAGATCAGTTAATCACAAACACAAAGAGATGTCAGTTGAACAGAGAGACAACAACAGCAGTACTTCCAATCAACCATAAATGAAGCTGCCACTGTTTCTCATGTGTGGCTAACCAGTAAAATATGTCTCTAAAGAGCAACAAAGAACATATATTCATGTAAGAGTCATTTTTAGGCAAACAAGTATTAAAATAAGATGCAACTCTACGTAAGTCCAGTTTAGGATAAAATCCTAAACAGTATGATAAATCTATTTCAATCTTACAAGAATTAAAAGAAATAAACAAAACATATAGGCCTGTTTCCACTGCACCAGTCAAAAGCCCCCAAATGAAAAATACTGAACACTGGAGAGTATCTCCTTTCATTCCAAAATCAAACTACTTAATAAGAGGGACAGAATTATTACACTATACAGGTTCCAATAAAAATAGCCAACTGTCTGTGCCTCTGGGGGAATTTATCTTTGCATATTCATGATTGTGTGTGTGTATGTGTGTGTGTGTGTGTGTGTGTGTGTGTGTGTGTGTGTGTGTGTGTGTGTGTGTGCGTGCGCATGCAGGCCTGGTCCTGGGGGGCGAACCTGTCAGAAGGCAAATGTGGAACACAAGGCCTGTGAGGGACATCCATGTGCCAAGGGGGCGCCGAGCCTCAGAGACCTGCAGTGTCTGTCCTACAACCAACACGCCAGCAAGAGGAAGGGCAGCATGCTAACCGCCATTATTAATGATGGTGAGACACACACACACACACTCACTCATTTAAGTGCATGGAAAGAAGTAAAAACCAAACTACAAGGCTCAAAGGCTCAGTCACGTTTAGTTTTAAAGATTCTAACTTAAAAGCCTAAGTGACACACTGTTGATATTGGAGTATCCTGACTCTTATTGGCTCCTAATCAAGGGCCCTTTAATAGTACTTTAATAGTAAAAATCCACATTTTAAAAATCACATTTTTTTGTAGGAATTTTCGTCGCAAATCCATTGATACAGGTTTGAAAGTGGTCGAACTTATAGTTTAGACGTCAGACGCCCCAGTTTGGCACAAAGTCCATGCCCAAAGATTGCCTCCCCATTGGTTTACATTTTAAGGTGTGATGTTGCACTACAACTTTCAGGGCTTACTAGATCTAAACCGTTCGAGTTATTACAAAGTTTTTAATAACTTTTGTTCAGCACAGTGTGATAAGTCATGTATTAAAGTTTGAAGCCGATACCATTAGGCCTTAGGAGGAGATAGCATTTATTCAAGGTCCAAAATTGGCACAAAGTCATACTTTCATGGGTGAACTGCGGACTTCCTGTTGGATTTAGGTCAGGGGTAATTTATGCATTTTATCAAATTTTTCACCAGACCTGATGTGCGTGCCAAATTTGGTGAGTTTTTGAGCATGTTTAGGGGGTCAAATTTAGGGTTCAAGTGGCGTATTAATAAAGAATAATAAGAAAGAAACAAACACACGAAAAACAATAAGGTCTTCGCCCTTTGGGCTCAGGCCCTAAATATCATTTCCTGAGTCCTCTATATGGTGCTAGAAAACACCCATTAAGTGAACATCATGTCGCTGTATATCAACTGTAGAGCTCACCTTGAAAATTTCATGTGAATCAGATGATGTTTGTCATATAAGGCTGAGTTGCTCACACCTGTGTCATCAAAACTGTGCAAGTTTTGAGCCCGGACACTTGAATTTCAATTAGTAAATTGATGAGTTTGTGTGTAAAACAAATTAATTTCCTATATTTCATCGTCTATTTTTAGAAAAGCAAACACTTTTAACCCACATCATCTGGTCAAAGTTTGATTGAAATGTGTACTGTCACTGGGCTCTACAGTGTGAGTATTTCACTCACATTTGCCCCTAAAAATAGATATGTGTGAAGTGGAGAAATAATTAACTACAAATTACAACTATAACACTATATGAAACACTAGAGGGATTTAAAGTTGAAACGACGGATACAGAAAGTGGTGACGCTCCTAAGGCTAGCAAAGCGTAAGCTGCAGCATGACCGGAAAGAAGCACAACCAGTTAGCCTCCACTGGGCTCTCAGCTAGCCCCGGCTCTCTGTTTGGATCCAATCGTACCACTGAGCCCCGGTTAGTTATTCAGGTTAAAGTGGGAAAACCAGCAGGTCTGTCGGCCAGCTGAGTGAAGTGAACACCGGGACTATCATGGAGAAACAATCCGTAGAGGAGCTGCTGTGTTCAGTTGCACAGATAGGAAATTCCACGGCTGACAGGATGCACCACTCTGTTTGGAACAGCAGTTGGCAACATTGGGAAGTCACGTCAGGCGAGACTCGAATGGCAGAAGTACGGCAGTGTCTTGGCTAGACAAAAGCAAGATGGCGCCACCTGGTGGTCGCTTCAGAAAGCGAGCAGGGTGTGTGTGTAGTCCGTCTTAATTTCCAACTTTGTCCTTGGCTCAGATGCAGACGGTGGCCGTTCTCGCACGGTCAGCGAAAATCACAGCAGCTGGCTCTCAGTGGCATGGCGGAGAGAACAGCAGAAACGAGTCGGTGAAGACAAGCGGGGCAGAGAAGTTCCACGTCTTCCTGAAGTAACTTTGTTTCTTCCTTCTCGAGGGAATTTGAGGACACTGGTTGTAGCAGCGGTCTCTCTCGGATCCAGGAAAGGGCGAAGTCTCGGATCTGGGAATGGGCAAAGTCTTGCTCGTCTGGCGAGGGGAGACTTCGATGAGGGGAAAACGTGCGTGGGGTACCCCCTTTAGTCAAGCTGACTCACAGAGGAACAGAAGTTACCCCTAGGTCAGTGACATGGGAAAGGCGTGTGTTTCAGGCATGCTCAGTTTTTAAAGGGGCGGTGATGTCATGGCTGCGTCATCAGGATGCTCTGCTGTGCAGGAGCATCTCCGCCAATGAGGGACTAAATGTTGACTGTTCCCTGCTGAGGTGTAAAAATCGCAAAGCATCCTTGGAAATGGAGTTTGCAATGGACTCCCATTGTCTGTAAGCAGCATTTTGGCGCTATGCCTTTGTCTCGGGGTAAACCAAAGAAAAAGCACCTTGTGGTCAAGCCTCACAGGTTACATGTAGGCCTTCTCTGTGTGACCTTGTGGTTTGAGGCCCAACAGCAACCAGCATATTAGGTGCATTACTGCCACCCTCCGCTTCAGACTACTAACTAATGATTAAATCCTACACATTAATCCTGTCTGTCTAAACTAAAACTAAAAAAAAAAACTGCTGTCTGCCCTCATGGCAGGTCCATTAAAGTTTTAATGCTGAACTCCGGAACTCCAGTCTTCCTAAGTTCTTCCCTCATATAGGCTACAGTCTTTCTTGATCATTATTACAATATATGATTGCAAGTGTGTTTGGCTGTTAAGAATTTAGATTAAATTAAATCCCCGTCTCTGTTCAAAGATGGTCCCTGGTGTTGCGTGTGAATGTCTTCCTTGATCTTTGCAGTCAGAAACAAGCTAGAAGAAGTATTGTGTATATGTTTTAAATCTGTAACACACATAGTTTTCTATACCTCGAATGTAAACAAATGCTGTTTATGTGACATTGTGGTGCAGTTTTACTGTTTTCATTCAACTTTTTAAAGTATGTGTGTGTGTGTGTGTGTGTGTGTGTGTGTGTGTGTGTGTGTGTGTGTGTGTGTGTGTGTTTGTGAACAGAGAGGCCGTGTGTGTTGTTCTGTAGCCTGGTTGGTCGAGATGTCCCAGTCCTAATGGCTGACAGAGTGATGGATGGGACACCCTGTGGACCGTACGAGGCCGACCTGTGTGTTAACGGGAAGTGTCAGGTATGCATACTCACACACGCACACACACACATACACGCACACTTACACACACACAAACACAGACTACAAGTTGTATATGCAAAACACCTTGATGCAAGTGAAGTGAGATTACCAGACCTCTGTAGCCCACTACTCATCTCTGCTCCATTGGCTACATTAGCCACTGCCAGCATAACACAGACTACACACCAGAATCTGTGACCAAACTGTGGTGGGGCTGCATTGTGAGTAATGTACGTGCCAGGTTTTGACAAGAAAGAAGAATATGTGAAGATTCCTTTTTTTCTTAAATTGTCTGTCACTTGTAGAGGAGTGCAGCACTCTTACCCAAGTGCTTATTTTAACCCAAACGGTCTTTGGATCCAATCTGAAACTGAGCTGTGGAAAACCTAACTGCACCTGATGTGCATTTTTTTTTTTTTAAAGATACCTGATCTGAAGGGTCCCAAGCAGACCCAAGGATAATTCAACCTGATCCGAAATGCAGTTGACCAAAACAGACCTTAATAGAAAGAATACCAAAATCAGCAGCAGCATGATGAGCTATCAATTAACAAGAAGTTGCAGTAGAAAAGAGAAGCAATATTAATAATACTGCTGTAAGTATAAATGTAATGACTGTAATATAACAATTTCATTAGTATTATTTTCTGTAATAGCCTAACAGTTTATCTCCAGCTGAGTTGAACTGTGGCCAAAGTATATATTTTGTAATCAGGATTGTAATGCTCTCATAGAAATCCTGGTGCTGAACTGCACCTATGAGCTCTCCTTCACTTGCAGTGTAGTCTCGAAGGCTGTCCCTGGATCAGTCCAGGAGCTGACTGCATAATGAGCTGCTGGCTTAATAAATCAGGATCTGAGTACATGCAGATTGTGGCCGCAAACTCAGAGACAACTGCAGGTTCAACTTACAACAAGTGTGAATTAGCCCTGTGACAATATATTTGCCTCCCTACTATGGTAACTAGAGAAAGTGTTATGTAAAAATATATCGGCCACCAATGTAATGTAGGTAGGTTCCACTGTCACAGCAGCAGTATGACCTGAAAGTTATAGAGACTCGTCCATTAATAAAAACTCTGTTCAACAGCCAATGAAATGTGAAGGGGGGGAGATTTTGTCACTGTTGTCATCACTGTAAAAAAAATCAGAAATGCAAAAAATAAATACATGAAAACACAGGGCCAAATCCAAAGGATTGTGCAGCTTTTGTGGCCGCTAAACCTGTGCAAATGAGACAAAAATATAGCGTGTAATTCACAAAGGGAGCAATGCACTGCAAACTGCTGCCAAGCAGAATAGCATCATGGTACACCTGTGCCATTTGCATGTATGTAAATGACATTCGGCCCAAAATTGACAGTCTAATTTACAAAGACCAGCGCTAATAGCCACACGCAGTTAGAGTGGAGTTATTAGCATCTTTAGATTGAATTTTCCCAAAGTTGGTGTTAACTGCATGCACACTCACTCTTTACTCACTTGCTCTCTCTGTCTCTCTCTCTCTCTTCAAATCGGACTTTCAGCTTCTTATAAATAAAAATGTCTTGGCAGTGCTGATGAAGCTCAGGATTCATCCGTAAGAGCTGCTTTATTACAAACAATTCCACCGTATAAACCTGGAATCTGTGTGTAACTGCTGATCTGTGTGGATGTGTAGCAGAATATTAATTACTGTCAGATCCTGACCGATATAGTGTTAAGATGTACAGTGTTACCGCTGCCGTACCGCATCTCTTTCTCAGTTTGGAGATGCACTTGTTTCAGCTGCTGTGTGATGCTTACGTCAGCTGTAACACACAGCCAACTCTGGGCAACAAACAGAACATCACTACTGATGTTTCTGCAAAATCCCAAATACATTCAGTGACACCTGAACGAGATTATTGTAAGAGATTCAGATATTAACATGTTTCAGACCTGCCTGAGTCACATTAATAGCTGTGATTAGTAGATTATGTTATAGATGCAAAATACTAGAGAAGTAAAAGAAGCAAAATACATGAAAGTTGGTTTGTGATTGTGGAGAGCTGTGTGTGCCCACCTCTGCTAATTAAAGACATGCAATTAGAGGCTTTTTTGCTCTCTACAGTTTTCATTATGGACCGTTGAGTGTGCTGAAATGTGGAGAAAAGCCTGAAACACAGGAAACCGCTCCGCTCACTCAAACAGATGCAAAACAAGGGCAAATTTCACTCAGCTGCAAAACTTTATGGGTATGTTTGTGCTGGCATATCATTAGTGCAAAATGTTTTGTGAATAGGACCTTAAAACAGGGCAGATTTAGGGTGCAAATGTTGTGTAATTCATGGTGCTATCAGCAGGCGCAATCCATTCTTTGTGGATTTGGCCCACAATGTCCTAGTGTAGAGCTATGAAGGAGGATGTCCCTACGGGGATCAAAAGAGTACCTCATTCATAAGCAGTTAGCAGACGTTCAGTGGATACACAGCATGTTCCCCTGGGGTGGGTTGAGGAGTTTATTTGGATCTAGTGTCCTGACTACAGTCAGCCGTTTGTGTTCATTTGCAAATGTTGGATGTCAGTACATTTCGTAGGTATTCCCCCTCCTTCTGGCCAAGTGAGAGAGACAGAGAAAGAGAGACAAATATGGGTGCAATTATGATGCACGTGTGCTCACATAATACTCACTTCTTACATCTCAGCAATGAACCATGTATAATTTACTGTGCAAGATCACTTAATATGACTACAGCTGAAGCACACAGTGCATGTGTGTGTGTGTGCAAAGAACGTTTTACTTAATCTTAAGTAATCTTAAGTGTAATTCTTTGAGTTTGATAAATACAGGCCCAGCAGGATACACTATTAACAAAATCAAATAGTCACTACATAAATGTTTACTAACAGCACAGGAGAATAACATCATGAAATGAAAAAGTGACTGATCAGTGCACTAAACACATCAGTGTTGCAAGCACAGTATTTAGTCATAAACCAAAGCACTGGAAACATTTTGATTTATGTTGATGATGATGGTAGCGCTAGATGACAAGTCACCCAAGGGCAACATGAACGTCCATCCAATAGTTATTGAGATATTTCACTGTGGACCAAAGTGGTGGACTAACCTAAGTGATATCACCATCCTTGAAGCCACACAGCTGCTGTGGCTAGAAATTCAGTACAATACATTCAGAAACAGACATGTTCTCTTTCAACTAGACAGAAATGGATGTTTGCCTTTCTGAATTATTTGTCCTACAAATGGATACATGTAAAGAACTGATTAGAAACCCAGTTATTCATATTGATGGCCAAGAAAATATATTTGTCTGGGAGAAATGCAGTTGAGGTTGGGTTTCTCTGTCTCCTATCTGATTACACTGAGGTGGAAAAAGTGCACTATTAAATTTGGCATTTTGCAAAAACTAGCATTGTCTAAAAATAAGGCAATAAATATGTGATCACAAATATAGACAGCTTCTCTTCTAAAATGCTCATCTACATACTAATGTTTAACTCAAGTCATTTTGCAGTACAACAGTAGATTGTGAAAATGCATATTTAATAAAACCAAATGAATAAACTTGAACAATTAACATTAATTAAACTTGAACAATTAACATATTAACACATACAGTCAGGGGTCACCAGAGTCAAGGGTCAAGCAGAGTCAGCTAAATCACTAGTCAGGGGGTCAGCAGAGTCAGGGTTCAGGGGGCAGCAAAGTCCTGGAGTGTGCCAGAGGAATACAAAACTATACAATAAAATCCATGGGGATGGGGTATCATAAGCTGCATTGTTGGCTGCACTTCTCTTATTATACCCCCCACCATCAGACCTCCCAGAGGCATGTTTGAGATAGTCACCAACTATGAAGATGACATTGTGGTCAGTTGCTGACCTGTCTCACCATTTCACCACTTCTATAACTGAAAATGATTAACATATTGTCAGAACTTCAAAACCTAACTTTTAGCTCAAAATAAAATAACATATCAATAACATTGTTGTAATTGCCTAAAATAGCAGAGAAAAGAGCTGTAGCCCCAAAGGCCACCTTGATCTTGTCTCCCTCATGTTCATCCCTGCCATCAGACTGTTTGTGAACATATTATCATTTGTACATACCGATTCAATATGTTTGTCAGGCAGCAGGGCCGGACTGGGAAAATCATTCAGGCCAGGAAATATAATGTGAAATATAGCCTCAGTTAGGTTACTTTTTAAGTGGGTGGTCTGAGGGTCCCCCAGTAGGAAAATTTTAGTTACAAAGACTTGATTTCTTGCATTCTGAATTTTACATACATTGCTACTTGAAAGTTTGTGAACCTGTTAGAATTAACTCTATTTCCGCATAAATATGACCTAAAATGTGGTGATTTCCTTTCGAGTTCTAAAACTAGATAAAGAGACATCAGTTAAACAAATGAGACAAAAACCATATACTTGTTCAATTATTTATTGAGGAAAATGATCCAATGTAACATATTTGTGTGTGGCAAAAGTATGTGAACCTGTAGGATTATCAATTCATTTGAAGGGGAAATTGGAATTGAGTGTTTCAATCAATGGGATGACAATCAAGTGTGAGTCTGGGAGGCCCTGCCTTATATAAAGAAGAGAAATCTTGGTCTTCACTATCAGAGTCTGAGCTTCACAACACAGGTTTGTTGAAGTGCATCATGGCTCAAACAAAGGATATTTCTGAGGACCTTAGAAGAAAAGTTGTTGATGCTCACCAAGCTGGAAAGGGTTTTTTTTCTCAAGAGTTTGGACTCCAACTGACTGTCAGGCAGATTGTGTACAAATGGAGGACATCCAACACCATTGTTACCCTCCCCAGGAGTGGTTGAAAAACAAAGATCACACCAAGAGCAGGCGTGTAATACTCCGGGAGGCCACAAGGGACCCCAGGGTAATGTCTAGGAAACTAAAGGTCTCTCTTTCAGTGGCTATAGTCAATGTTCATGAGTCCACCATCAGGAGAACATTGAACATCAATGGTGTGCGTGGCAGAGGTGCAAGGAAGAAAACACTTTCTCCAAAAAGAACATTGCTGCTGTCTACAGTTTGCACAAGACCATATGGATAAGCCAGAAGGTGATTGGAAAAATATTCTGTGGATCGATGAGACCAAAATTGAACTTTTTGGCTTGAATGAGAAGTGTTCTGTTTGGCGATGAGCAAACACTGCATTCCAGCATAAGAACCTTAACCCATCTGTGAAACATGGTGGTGGTAGTATCATGGTTTAGGCTGCTTTGCTGCCTCTGAACCAGGACAGCTTGCAATCATTGATGGAGCTATGAGTTCTGGTTGTACTAGCAAATTCTATGGGAAAATGTCAAGGTATCTGTTTGTGAACTGAAGCTCAACAGAAAGTGGGTCATGCAGTAAGACAATGACCCTAAACACATAAGTCATTCTACCAAAGAATGGTTAAAGCAGAAGAAAGATTATGTTTTGGAACAGCCGAGACAAAGTCTGCACCGAAACACCAAACACTGGAGGATACTTTTAAAAGGATAGAGAAAGTCCTTCAAGACAGGGACAAGGCCAAAAAGTTTACAAAGAGGGTTTGATTTATACTTTGTTATTTTGTAAAAGATAAATAAATAAATAAATTAATAAACATTAAGGAACAGCTTGGATGCAGGCAGTTTTTTCCTTAATGCAATGCAGAGCTATTCAGTTGTCAAGCATACACATCGGATTGATTTTAATAACTTTAATGTACTTGAAGTGTGCACTGTGCAGCTGTATTTTCTAGGAAAATACAAACATTGGATTGAGATTTGGTATGTACAAGCATCAGCGTGGTTTGCTGCAGGCTGGAGAGACGAGTGTGTTCATTGTAGACCAGAACATGCTCACTTTTTTTTTCAAAAATGACCACAGAGCATTAAAAGAAAGATTTTTTTACACCTCCATGAAATCTTCCAACAAAAACAGTTTGTAAATCTGTGCAAATTATATTTCTGATGTTCATGACAGTGCTAGTCAGTGGCAAAGTCTTTTTCTCTAGGATTTATGTTAGTTGAAACAGGGTGATATTCTGGGCCTAATCTGACTATTCATGATGACTTGATTTGGCTCCTATCGGGCTTTCACTGATTCGTCCAGGTCCGTCCATGTTTGCTGGGTAACTTTTACTCTCAGACTGTTGCAGCCAGTATATCCAATCCAGTCCACTGACAACTAGGCCTTTCAAAAAACGTTGTAAGTTTATAATACATGATATAGTGGTTAAGCTATATCGGATTCTAGGGTTCACTTTGCTTCTTTCTGTCTTTCTTGGTCTGCTCTCCTCTGCTTTCAGCAGAACACATCTACATGAACATCTTTCACCTCAGAGGGAGAAACAGTGGAGGATGGAGATTGTGAGCTGCAGACAAAGATAAGGGGGCAGATACTGAGATTACAGAGGGAGTAGGAGGGGGTGCAGATGCTTTTCTAAGCCTGAAATACGAGACTCGGGCATGCTATGAAAACACTGGCAAGAGGAGACAGGAAAGAGAGGAAGCAGATAGGAAAAAAGGAGAGGAATATATTCAGTGAAACTATGAAAATAGACTGTCTGGCTGGAGGAGGACCCTGGAAGTCTGACTGAGGCCCTCTGAATCCACAAACTATGCAGCATGCATGACTTTCTTTCACTTCTTTGCTGTGTGTGTGTTTTCTGGCTTGAAGTTAAAATTCCTAATGTAGTTAAAAAATCTGAGACACATCTGAGCCACAGGCGTTTTGCTGGCTCAGACTAGCAATATGTATAGTCACACACACACACTCACTCACTCACTCACACGCACACACACACACACATACATACACACACACACACACACACCCCAATCTTACACTTAAAACAAAGGGTTAATAGCAATAGGTTAATAGGTTTTGATTTATTGTACAGTTTCAGATTTCACCTTTATATCACCACCACAACAGCAGACATATGTAGCGTACATGATCAGGTCCTATTGTGCTTTAATTATGTTCCCCACTGTAACTATGTTTACATTCTTTCATTTACTTTCTGATACAGAGTGACTGCGGGCTACATCATACTTAAAGATCTGGAATTACATCCAGGTAACTTCTATTTGGCCATGTCTCATTACTGACTAGCAGATTGCATTAAATTTTTATAATTGTGTCACGTACATGGTAAAGGGACTGTACTTATACAGTGAAGATTAAAAGCACTTTACATGGATAGAAAGAGCCAGGGATCGAACCACCAATCATGCAGTTAGTGGACAACCCACTATACCTCCTGAGCCAAAACCTTTGCAATATAGTACTGGAGAAATCACAGTAAACTCTAATTAAATAATACATTTTTCTTTTGAGACAAAGTTAGCAAACTTAAACACATCCAAATTTTTGATCATTTCTACAGCAGACTATTTCAGGGTTTTGTTGAGCCATTTCATGGAAAATAAATCTCTTAAATCATCATAATTTGTAGTACAAAGAAAATGGGACTCATTTTCCACTTCACCTAAAATCACACAGCTCACACAATCTGTTTTCCTTCGAATATTTTGAATCACCCAAACTCAATGTCCTGAGGAAGACACCAGCTCTCAACTGTGTAACTAAAGATCTTTGGCTTATAGACAAATGAGGTATAACAATCACTGTGATAGAGAGTGGTGATGGCGCTGTGATGTGTGTTACTGAAAACAAAAAGATAACTGATTTTTCAACTTGCTTCATGTTTGTCTCACTCTTAGCAGTCTGAATTGACTCATGCATTCAGTCTCAAGACTGAATGCATCAACAAGTCAGTTGTCCCATTCTCATACAGTTCCTGAAGGGGGTCATAGGTGATGTAATATATACAATTGGAGGTTAATGCATCCATTTCCAAAAGGTCTAACTTCTGATGGGTGACTGAGCTACATATGACACTACTGACAAGCCAAGACTGTCTCTGCATAAAGACAAATCTACAAATTTTAACCTTCTTTTCTAAATGAATTATATCCACACAAAAAACAAGCTGTCTTCAAAGGAATGCCTGTGCAGACAGACACAAGCAAACAGAGGCAGACACACCTATGTCAGTGTGTACTATTAAGACAACTACACAACTTTTGGTTTTACTGTTTTGTTGCGGACAGAAAATTGGCTGTGACAGCATCATTGGCTCTTCAGCCAAAGAGGACCGCTGTGGTGTGTGTAATGGAGACGGCCGCTCCTGCAAGATAGTGAGGGGAGACTTCAACCACACCAATGGAATGGGTGAGTGTGTGTTTCACTGTCTAAGTGACTGGCTTTTAAGCAAGACTAAGTCAAAACCTAGTATATGGCTGGACCATGTTTGGTCAATGTGTAAAATTGTGACCAATTTGTTATTGGGATTTACAGCCTTTTTCTCAGTTTTCTCTAGTCACAGTGCACCAATTTCAAAAATAATTGCACATTTATACTACATAAGTGACCCAGTTTTAAAAAATCATTGTATTCACAGTGGTGAATTTTCCCTTTAATAACACCTAACCTACTTATCCATGTCTGAGAATTGTTTGTAATGATTATTGTAATGATGGTTTTTCCTCCCACCAAATGTGTCTGATGTGGGTCTATTTTTGTGTCTGTGAAAACACTTTTAGGACCAATGTGTTTTTATTTGTGGTTTTACAAATAGCGCTGAGTCCACAGTAGTTTACTGAGTCATCCTTAACGTTTCACAAGGGTTTTTGCACCAAGGGATTAACCAGAGAATTTCTAACACATGCATGCTCATGCATATGTATACACCAAGATGTGTTGCTTAACCTCGAAGAAAGAGATGGCTGACCTGAAATATTTGTCTAATCCCCACACATCCTGGAAAACCTGGAAACCTTGAATTACAATATTATGTCCTGTTATGAGTTATGTGAAAGTCCTGGAAAGTGACAAAACCGAGCAAATTTTCTTGGGAAAGTTGGGAGTTTCCAGTATTCCTGGAACAGTTGGCATTTTATGGGCTAACTTCACACTGGCATTCTGAAACTACCTTTGATTTCATATGCAATAACTTTGTCTTAATCTCATAATAAATAGTATGCAGTATCATACGCAAATAATTACACTAATGATGTATTTTGCTGCTCGTATGCAGTTTGTACCGAATGGAGGTGATATAATACTTGTGCCGAAAAACCTTGGAATGCCTCTGCCAATTAAACTTAAGAAAGTGAAAGCAAAATATGTAATATTTTATTCCGTGTTGTCTGAGATCATCCTGGAGCTGTTTAGTCACTTGTATTGCAAACTCAACACCTGGATCATAGTAGTGTTACACCAATCAGTGACAGATAAAGAATAATAGTAGGAATAATAATAACATAATTAAAATTTATGTGAAAACGTTAGGCATTTTTGCCTCGAATAAGAAAGGTATTATTTGGGAAACAACAGAACAGGAAATCTCATTGCACTAGACCTTAAAATCTTGTGACCAGGGCTGGACTTAATTTATCTAACTGTAACCATGTATTTCTGATGATCTGAATAGAGTGAGACACACAAAGAAGCATAAGTTGAATACAGCTTTATTTCCGGCCGGGGCTCTATCACATGCAAATACAGTGAACAACAAACCAATATTCCTTAAGATGTATGCAACACACAGAAAATACCTAATATAAATTTCACCCTTTTTTCTATTTTTTTTTTTTTTTTTTCTAGTGGACCTATCATATCCCGTTTCTACTTCCTATATATTGGTGCGTTAGGCTTCACTAATAAATGTACAATGAGAATATATAAATGAAATACATGAAATTCAAATGACTATAAGATCAAAATCAAGCTATGGTAGAGCAGATGTTAATGTCATTATTAGATCAACCCATGTTTAGCATGATTTAGCTCATTTACTCTTTCTGACATTAACATGTCTACAACATTTGATAATGTATAAAACCCACTGGCACTTTTTTTTTCTTTGATGTACATGGCAAAAAAATCATCAATGCATTAAAACCTTCATCAGATATAGAACTAGGTAGCTTAAAGATACTTCAGTATGACTAAATATGAGATTTTAAGATAATATCGAAATGATGAATCCCTCTTTCATTTCCTTCAGTTTTCTGATGTTAAGGTGTCCTGCTACTCGGAACTTGCCTATTCTCCTCCATGCCCCTCCTAAATTGCGGCTGGTTTATCCTTCATGCTGGGCTCCAGGGATGAGGGACCTATCTTTACCCGACCCCCTTTTTCACCCAATTGGATTTCTCTGAGATTTCTAATTGCAATGCTTAAATTCCCAAGACCTTCTGATTCTGATAGAAGATATGTACAACATCCCTCACCCACTATGGCACAGACTCCTCCTTGAGCAGCAGTAATGGCATCTAAAGCTATACGATTGTCTATAGCAAACTTATGAACTAGGGAAAGTTCGTTACTAATACTCTGGAGAACCATGAGCATGGTGTTAGCCACTAAAGCTATGTCATGACGTGTAAGAGCGGAAAGGTAATGGTTGGCGTAACTTAATTCTGTATTCCAAAAAATAGTTTTGAAAGCTAATGTGAATGAGTGTAAATCTGATAATCATTACGCAATTCGTAATATCGTTTAGCTAAATCGACGGGGTCCGTATTCTTAAGGTGTATATAACCTACAACTGCGGACAATTCTCTCTTACTTTGTGACAAAGTCCTGTGAGGGGAGAGATATTCAACAGGTTCCACTACATAAGTCATATCGTTTAACGTACACAATGCACATCGGCCTTTGAATAATGGAGGTAGACTATTCCATGCATTAACTCCGCAACACCAGTGAAATCCTGGAGTTACAGTGGTACCCATTGTAGATAATTGTGCATAATCACCTATGTGATCAATGATAGTATGGTACTGTGAAGGTTGTAGGAAACCCATATTTTGACCTCTCTTTGAGCCTTGCGATTGCCCATTTAAGCAGACGTCAAAAATATCAGAAGAGTTCACTAAAGTTGAGGATTTAATTGGAGAAATAGACAAGTCAGTAAGTGTTTGGAAGTGTTTCTTGTAAAAGTTTGGGCATCCCACCAGTGAGTGATGTTGTTCAGGAGCATGGGATTTAGTGGCGTGTATTCTAGGAATATATTCTCCATTCTGTTGGCTAATTGAGATATTGGAATAAATCACATATTGAGTCATTTTCCTGAAAAAATTATTTACTTTGTTGACTGGATCAGTAGTTTTACCAAAGTATATATTATTAGATCTTATTATCGGTCTAATTGAATCTGTAGATAGTTCATACGCTCCTTTCTTAGGGTGAGGCAATCTCTGGGCATGGACTTTGTGCCAAACTGGGGCGTCTGATGTCTAAACGATAAGTCTGACCACTTTCGAACCTGTATCAATGGATTCGCGACGAAAATTCCTACTAAAATATGATTTTTAATGTAAGATTTGGCCAAAGTCATGGGATTTATGAGGATATTTCACAAGAAGAGTACCCTGAAATCCTTCTCTCCAGCTGAGAGGGAGAGAGAGAGAATGGGAGGGGGGGCATGGGTGAAGTCAGACCTGTCAGCCCAGGTCTGAAAACATCTATATGCCGGTGATAGAAGCCCTTGGACTGCGCCACACTCCAGTTACTTAGTGTTTTTACACATTAGTGTTCAATCCTTACTTGTTTTTCAAGGAGTACATGTGCTCCTAAATGAAAAAACTTAGGAGCACACATATAACTTCAGAAGCACACTGAAAAATGTTCAAGTAACAGTTTCTTAAAGAAAACAATTCATTACATACATATTTACAATTTATCACATACATATATAAACTCTTTGTGTGTGTGTGTGTGTGTGTGTGTGTGTGTGTGTGTGTGTGTGTGTGTGTATGTAAATCACAATTTATGTTGTTTTTGCAAAAATCATAATCACGATTATCTTGTTCAATATTGAGATCACGATTATTTAACACGATTACTTTTTGACGATTTACATTTTTGCCAATTGCCGATGTTCATATATGCACATATTTTTTCCCGCTTGGCTGAGGAGACTATTACACATGTAATCATATATTGTACTAATGATCAAGAAAGACTGTAGTCTATATGAGGGAAGAACTCAGGAAGACTGGAGTTCCAGAGCACAGCATTAAAACTTTAATGGACCTGCCATGAGGGTGGAACAGCAGTTTTTTTTTTTAGTTTATTAGACAGACGGGATTAATGTGTAGGATTTAATCATTGGTTAGTAGTGTGAAGCGAAGGGTGGCAGTAATGCACCTAATACGCTGGTTGCTGTTGGGCCTCAAACCACAAGGTCACACAGAGAAGGCCTACATGTAACCTGTGAGGCCTGACCACAAGGTGCTTTTTCCTTTGTTTCCCCTGAGGAATAGCGCCAAAATGCTGCTTACAGACAATGGGAGTCCATTGCAAACTCCATTTCCAAGGATGCTTTGCGATTTTCACACCTCAGCAGGGAACAGTCAACATACAGTCCCTCATTGGCAGAGACGCTCCTGCAAAGCGGAGTGTCTGATGACGCAGCCATGACATCACCGCCCCTTTAAAAACTGAGCATGCCCTGAAACACACGCCTTTCCCATGTCGCTGAGCTAGGGGTAACTTCTGTTCCTCTGTGAGTCAGCTTGACTAAAGGGAGTACCCCACGCACATGTTTTCCCCTCATCAAAGACTCTCCTCGCCGGACAAGACGAGACTTCGCCCGTGTTCACCCGAACACATTCCTGGATCCGAGAGAGACAGCTGCTGCAACCAGCGTCTTCAAATTCCCTCGAGAAGGAAGAAACAAAGTTTCTTCAGGAAGAAGTGGAACTTCTCTGCCCCGCTCGTCTTCACCGAGTCGACTCTGCTGTTCTCTCCACCACGCCACTGAGAGCCAGCTGCCGTGATTTTCGCCGATCGTGCGAGAACGGCCACCATCTGCATCTGAGCCAAGGACAAAGTTGAACAGAAAGACGGACTACACACACACCCTGCTTGCTTTCTGAAGTGGCCAAGTAAGAGGCAGTCTGGGCAGAGGCCGTGTTAGTTGTGTGTTTTTTTCAGCATCAGTGCTGTTGCTTAGCATTTAGCTTTTAGCTTTATTGCTATTGTTCTTGTTGTGTGAGATGACGGACCGTCGAGTCCATTTTTCTCTGCTTTACTCTTAGGAGTATTTTAAGTTTGATGCCTGTTTAGTTGTGTTCACCATGCCAGACTATTTTGGGTTTGTCCCGCTCGGGATTACTGCTGTGTTTGTGCCACTGTGAGTGAGAAAGTAAATTGCTTTGTCGATCAGAAACCAGACAATGTGCGTCACAGACTGCCGTCCGTATGTGCGCTCTCTGTGGACAAAGGAACTCCTTCTCTTCCCCTCACGATTGCTTTCTCTCCTCCTCCCTCTCTTGCGACTAACACACACATACGTGCGTACAGATACATGCACCGACATCTTTTTGCACATCTGATGGTCAGATAACGTCGGACAAAACTTTGCTTTGTCTTTCCTTATCCGCCATCAGACACGTGTGTTTTTCACGGGATTGGGTGAGTGCAAGACGCCGACACCAGGCAGCGCCATTTTGCTTTTGTTTAGCCAAGACACCGCTGTACTTCCACCATTCGGGTCTCGCGTGACATGACTTCTTCCCACAGTCATGGATTTCTTATCATTGTTATTTTAAATTTTTATAATAATTAGTAATATATATTTTATATTATATATTTATATTATTTTATATTATATATATTTTAAAAATACTGCCACTGCCACTAGCATCACTTAAACAAGAAAAAGAATCTATTTGGGTACTGTGATGCTTTGAGTTTAATGCTAACATCAACATGATAACATACTCACAATGACAAAACATGCAGATGTTTACCAACCAGGTATTATGTTTACCATGTTCACCATCTTAGTTTACCATGTTGGCATACTAACATTTGCTAATTAGCACTAAGCAAAATGCAGCTGAGGCTGATGAGAATGTTATTAGTTTTGTTGGTATTTGGTCACAAACCAAAGTATTGGACAAAATAAGTGAAGAGATCACCAAAGTGATTACAGTTCATCCTGAATTCCATACTGTGCATGTTTGGTACAGACAGGAGTTAGCTCCCTCTTTCATTCATATTAAATCAGAAATTTTAGCCTTATCAACTACGTTCTTAGATCTGAATCAGTATTCATGAGCAAGTAACTCAGTTGGCTGCATGTGTTATTTCAATGTGTCAAGTACTTATTAATCAACATTTCATATCGTCTGCTGCTCAATCACATTTTCAGGTTCAGGAGCAACAGGTTGTCAACATTATTTAGGCTAACACTAAAAAGTGTAATGTTTCTGCCTCTTCAGTAAACAAAAGATATACATCTCAGTTGAAGCTGAACTACATTTGAGTTTTGATTCTGTTACAAATGTTGAAGGCTGAATCTAATACACACGATAAGTGGAATTGAACTAGATTCAGACTGATCAAATGCAGTCACACCCTAAACCTAACTTATCAAGGCCTAAACGCATTGGAAGCGATAATTGATGCGTGTCAGATGATGCTCCTACGGCACACTGCAAGCTTCAGATTTGAAATTCCAACACCACAGAACCAACACAAATTTGTCATTTGTCCTTGTATTAACCGCAAGTTTGATGTAATGAATGAATGAAAAAGAGAAATGCAGAGGAGGAAAATGAAACTGAAACTAAGAGCGTCTGTGTCCACAGTAAATCATTTGTTGACTGTTTGATGGTTATTCATATGTGCGTTAAAATGTGACTGCTGTGAAATAATCAGAATATAACGTTTTATTTTTCTCATTCAGAGGTTTTGTTCTCACTACCGCTTGCTCTCCTTGCTCGACCACCGCCCCTCTCTCTCTCGCTCGCCGGTGCTCAGCTGACTTGCGCTATCTTTCTCTTTTTCGGCTGCAGAGAAAACAGCTTTAGGCGCTGGGTCCTCAGTTGACGCTCCAAAAATCGAAACAAGGTTGGAGTAGGCACGTCAAGGCAGTTTGACGCACGTCATAACACTTCTAGTGCATTTCAGAGTTAAGGTCCTTTTGAAAACCTAATTACTGTTGCTGTGTATTGTTGGAGGTCTGTGGAATTGGAGTCCCAGAGAAGGGTGACGCCATCCTGATTTTAAGTAAGTTTGCTGTGTGGTTGTGTATGGGGTTAATGAGAAGGTTTCTCTGTAGAGATGTTTCTGTAGATGTTTAGGAAACGCTTGTAGTTTCATAACCTAGGAATCTTGACTTTGTTGTGAGGTTGCTTGCTTCTTGCCTTAGAATCTGACTTGCTCTTCTTAAGGTTTTATATCTCCAGTAACATCCAGACACAGATAAAATGGCCATTGAGAAATAGATCCTAGAGAGGATAGGGCCGAGGGTTGGTCCACAGTATATGGAAACACTGAGAAATAGTCCAGTAAGGGACTAGTTAGAAATAGTCCAGAAAGGGACTAGTGAAGTCCAGTTGGGACTAGTGAGTAATAGTCCAGTAGGGGACTAGTGAAGTCCAGTTGGGACTAGTGAGAAATAGGCCTATACAGGTTCCGGTAGGAAGAAGTAGGGTGATTTGTTCTCCCAGGGATGACTGGTTCTCCCAATACTTAGGATATATTTCATTTTGTAGGGATCTGATTCGCTCTCCTTACACAAATGAAAATGACTTGTATCTTCTGAGTAGAATGTTGATTGGAAGGATTTGAAAGTGGATTGTGGGCAAAAGTAAATGTAAATGAAAGTTTTTTTGGAAGGGATTTTACAGAAAGACAGTGGGAAGTTATTTTAGCAGAGGGTTGGTGAAAGTGTTGACTGGTCCTGTAAAATACATGTATGGTAATTGGTACCAAGAGCTTAAAATTTGTTGCAACAAAAAAAAATAAAAAAAAGGAAAATGTGATAAACAAAATTTTTTTTTTCAGGAAATAAATGTTGAGAAATTGGGTGAGAAATTGCTCATTTGCAGCAACCCAATCCACATCAATCCTGTCTATGGCACCTCCAGCAGAAAAGACCTGTATCTGAAGGTCCTTTCACTGAAAGCATGTTAAGTTTCATGACTTCACACTCCTTTCTCCTGTCAGACACCACACCCGTAAATCTATTAGGGCGAGATTTGTCATGTACACTAAACTGTACCATCTATTACGCACCAGATGACATCTTTTTAGACTAACCAACATAACATAATAGCTGTGCAGCCCTGATAGAAAATCAAAATCAACCCATTTGTGAAGAGAAAGGGAAAGTCTATGATAGAGTAGTTTCCAGTGTAACCCTGTCAGTATGAGCCTCTTCCTCTAATGATGTTGGTTTGATTAAAACTGGCTTATATTGCTAAAACAGAATATCTCCCTGCCAAGGACTTCACAGTATCCTCTCTCCCAAAAAAGAGAGAAGGCATTCGTCCTGTAGTTCAATCTCTGCTAAACCAAGAGATAATAGTACCATGCAACAGCCCATACAACATTCACTCACTTCCTGTTAAAAAGCCAGGCAAAACCAGAATAAATAGATTTAATAGAACAGAATAGATTTATACAGCACCTATGAGCTATCATTGAAGTAGTGCTTCCCCATTTCCCTCTAGTTCCAACTACTGTGTTGTCTTCAATACCTGCCAACTCAAGTCACGATACTGTATCTGACCTCTGTAGTGCATTCTTCTCTGTTCCCTTACATACAGACAGCTGGTATTTGTTTACATTTACCTAAAAGAGTCAACAATATACATTCATCAGACTAACTCAAGGGTACACTGAGTCACCTACAATTCTTTCCATGAGGTTCATCTCTGAGACAATATGTAGATGGTCTACTTTTAGCCTTTCCCTCTGCCTCTACTTGCGAGATTGACACTGTTGTCCTTCTCAAGGCTTTGGCTGAAAAGGGTCACAAAACCTCACAAAAGAAGGCTCAGTTGTGTCAAGATGTGGTCCAGTATCTGGGACACACATTACAAGGTTCTGCACGGAACCTTATTTCCTCCAGAGTAAAAGCCATATTAGAGGTGTCCCAACCCACAAATATGTCACAGATGAAGACATTTTTTAGGAATGACGGGTTACTGTAGACAATGGCTTCTGGATTATGCATCTCTTGAAGCACCACTCCAAGACATATCCAAAACCTTCAGCCGGTACTCAGTCTCTTACCTGGTCACAACAAGCCGATGAGTCATTTAACAAGTTGAAGCAGACATTGTTGTCAACTTCTGCACTAGGGCCTCCTAACTAGAATCAATCTTTGATATTCTTTGTACAAGAGAAATGTGGATTTGTGTAATCTGTCCTCACCCAGTGCTATAACTCTTCTTGCAGACATGTTTCCCTCAGACTAGATCCTGTAAAGAGAGGACTTTCCCTTGTCTGAAACTATAGCTGCAAGTGCACTTGCAAATAACAAATCTGCTAATGTTATTTCATGTTCATCTAAACTTTGTCCTGACCCCTCAGAAACTCTTCTGACTCCAACTCTGATCTTGTTCTCTATACTGACAACTCTGCTTATATAAACATGGAGTGCCATACGCAGGCTATGTAATTTGTGAAAATTTTCAGTTATTGAAAGCGCTGCCCTGCCAACCTCAAGTTCCGCCCAAGTACCTGAGTTATACACATTGATGACAGCTTGTCACCTAACAAAAGGTAAAACTCTACACAGACTCCAGAAATGCTTTTCAATGATGGCATTATTTTGGTATACTGTGGGCAAACCAAGGATTCTTTGGGGACACCTGGGGTCCGTTTCACAAAGCAGGTTCAACAAACTCGGAGTCTAATCCTGAACTCTGAGTTGATCTACTCTGAGATAGGAAACTCTGAGTTTCCGGTTCCAGAACAGCTGATTTGAGTCAGTTATTTCAACTCGGAGTAGTTTCACCTGGAGTTAAGCGCATGTACCACAACTATAAAAAGCCAGCATCAATGGAGCCCCGATTCAACGAGTCACCATGGCAATGGGGAAGAGGAGGGCTGCGTTTTTCACCCCACTAGAACTAGAAATCTTAATGCGATAATACGGCGAGTTTGAACATGTTTTCAAAAAGAAGTGCAACACTGCTGCAGCTGCAAAAGAGAGGGAGATGGCGTGGGAGAACATTGCTGCTCGGGTCAATGCGTAAGTTTAAATGTAGTCCTTTGCAATCACAATAATATTATAGAGGAAAACTGCTTGATTGGTCGCCTATTAATTTATTTAATTTAGGTCCAATCCCATGGGGGAGAAGCGCACTTGGCAGCAGTTTAGGATGAAATATAAAAACATTGTTCAAACAAGTAAAACCTCGACATAATCTCATGGGGGTACCTCATTTTGATCATGTTTTACATTGTAAAGTAAATATTAAGTGGCTGTTTGACTGTGCAGTTGTTTTATCCCCAACATAATGCTGGTTTCACACACATAAATGTCTTCTCATCTACATCATGTTCTGTTAAATAATTAAGCCTATTTAAACTAACACAGACTTCTACTCAGCCAACAGAAAGAGGGCAGATATCCGTAAAACGGGTGGTGGCCCAGCACCGCCACCTCTAACGGAGGCAGAGGAGCTGGCCATAAGCCAGAATTTAGGAAGGCCAGTGGCTGGCTCCGACATTGTACAAAAAACTTCCGTTTGCAAAGAAACGCAGCGCAACACACAATATCTGCTGGGATGTGAGAGCATGACTACGATTGGTAATGTTGCAAATGTAAGGACGGATTAGGTTGTGTATGTAGATGATGGACTGTGACGTGAAACGGTATCTCTCAAAGAGATATTTGTCTGGAAATGCTAGAACATCTATGCGCGGTCTGATAACCATCTCTCAACGAATATTTAATTCTCTGCGCAGTAATGCTGCACCTTCATCCACGGGATCGTTATCAAAAGGACATGCCATGTTAGTGAAAAAGTCGCCACCTACTGTGCCTAATGGATTTCTAATATACTGACTCTGATTTTTTTAATGATTTTTTTTAATGACAGACGGCAGAACTAGGCTACGCCAAAACTTGCCTGCTGACTGAATGACTGAGGAAATCAAATGGAGTGTGTGGCTCTGAAAGAGGGCGGAGACTGAGAGAAACTCGAGGTTGATTGAGAAAAACCTGGTCCCAACCAGGTTAGGTTCATAGAGTCTGTTACTACGGTAACTGACCAAGAGCTTAAGTTACCCCTCTCTCTGAAACAGGCTAGAGTTATCCCTCTTTCTCTGGTTTGAGTTACCTCCCTTTTTGAAACGGAAAACTCAGAGTTTCCCTCATTTCAGGGTGAACAGACTCTGAGTTTTTACTAAACCTGCTTTGTGAAACGGACCCCTGTTCAACATTGCAACTTGTTTGATGATTGTTAGTTGCATGCCAAATACCCATCTATCATCTATGATGATCTTGTTTCATGGTGCAATGTTTTGGCTGACCATGCAGTTAATTAACATTTCTGTCTATGTTAAATCTTGTCCTCCCATACCTGCTAACAATCTCGCCTTTTTTAGTTATGTAGCCCTCATGCAGGAGATTACTGATGTGAAGGAGCATAGGTTGTGGCTTTCTCATGGATGTAAATATGTAAATGTCTGTGGGTCCACAATAACAGCCGTGTTGTGGTGCCCACACCTCTGTACCCATGGCTAGCTCACATGTCACCCAGCCCGTTACATGTGAGCAAAGGGAGGATGTGTCAGATAAATTGTAGAAGTTTGAGATGTTTTAGTGTCCGTCTTGGAAAAAAAAAACAAAAACAAAAAAACCCAAAACAAACAAAAACAAACAAAAGGATGACACATCCTTCCCCATGTGGACCTTTTAAAAGCTTAAGAGTGAAAATTTGCGAATGTGAATGTTTTCTATATATGTGTTGAGGTAAATGGATTCTAAAATTGGCCAGAAGTCTGAAATTGCAGAAATAATCATCTCTGTTTTCCTCCGTGCTAAATATCCTTAAATTGTAGTCCTAATGCACCGAATGAAAAAACAAACAAACAAACAATCTTATTCTTTTGTGACCTAACCTCAACTGTTCAGCTAACCCACTCTTAGGTAGAGACTGTCCATTTTCTTCCAAGATACAATTCATGCCATAGCCTCCAACCAGAGGACTGAGTCTGCATCAGAGAGCTCCACCAACAAACGCCTTGAAACCCTTCTGGTCCAGACTGTATGTCTTGAATAATGAAGACATACATTATGAAATAGTGAATCTGTTTTCACCTATCACCATATTTCTTTCTCTCAGGCTACATCGAGGCTGTGGTTATCCCTGCAGGAGCCAGGAGGATCAAAATTGTGGAGGACAAACCTTCACATAGCTTTCTGGGTAATTATGTCTTTTACAGAGATCAAAAATGATCACTGCTAACTTGTTCACAAACACAATATAATATTTCTCTGTGAATATTTGGTAGCTGCTGCCAATATGCTGTATTGTAGTGTCACACTACTACTACTCTGCTCATTTATATTGCATCTACAAATCATATCTGGATGATGTACTAGAGATCCTTGTGGGTTCTCAGGTTTCATAGTATCTGAGACCCTGTGTTGGGCAAGTTACTTGAAAATTGTAATCAATTACTGATTACACATAATATAAAAGTAATTACATTACTCATCACTCAGCAGCAAAAGTAATGCATTACATTACTTGTTACTTTACTTTCGTTACTCAGCCGTCACCTCCATTAAAGTTGCCTTTGAACAACTCAGAATCCTCCACACCCACATGCTGCACCCTTTGTATTCAGCACATGTAGAAACAGAATATGAGACATTGTTATTTAGCAAGCAGGCAGGATACAGTTTGGAAGAATTTAGTGACCATCCAACAACTAGTGTTAGCATAGCCTTGGTGACTACACACAGAACTCCACGATTCAGTTAGTGATGCATGTGAATAAGACAACTTTGGAATTACTACATTTCTCCTCTAGCGGAGTAGTCTTTTAGCTGAACACAGAGACCACACTTATATGAACTCTCCATTAATCTCGGTAAGCATGCCGACCCGCAAGTGTAAAAGTAATGGAATGTTACTGGGATTTGTAACTGTAGTATAATTATGGAGTTTCAAATTACATAACTGTGAGGAAGCTTAGCCAGTGCATCAGGAAGGTGATAGGAGGCAGACTCAGGGACTTTTTTCAGTAACTAAAGAAAGTGATTTATTCAGTCCTGTGTATCCAAAAACAAGTTACTCACATTCACTATATTCACATTCAAGCAGGAAAACTAATCTTTTCAGTTGAGCCACTGGGTACAGGTCCAGCTGACTGCTGGGTTAACATGGCTCCATCTTGGCTTCAGTTCCTGTTCAGTCTCCGAGGAAACAACAGGAGGATGTGGATGTTCTGCAGGCAGACAGAGAGAAATACAGAGATGGCAGCAGATCCAACCAAACAGCCTCAAGTTGCCACTGAGAGAGAAAATATGAGCACATATAAGAAACCCTGGAGCAACACTTCCTGCTGTACAGCTGGATTTAGTTTTTACACCAGTGGAAGAAAAGTGTCGACAAAGCAGCTGAATCTCTCCATTTTACATTTACATTTCATCACTTAGCAGACGCTTTTATCCAAAGTGACTCACAAGCGAGGCAAGACAATCACGTGTTAGAGGACAGTGAGTCTGAAAGAGCTGTTGTACAAACTTTCAGGTGGCTGACCAGGTACAAATGTAATGAGAGCACTAGAAAGAAGTTGTATTTTTTAATAGTATATATGATTATGAAAGTCAGAAACAACTGGAAGTGGACAAGTGCATAAGAAAAAGAACTAAAAAGGTTAGAGGGACTCAAGTGTTGAGGTGTTCATGGAGGAGTTGAGTTGTCAGGCATTCAGTTTCAGGCAGCAGACTGTGTGGAGTTGGGTAGCTCATACCACCATCGCAGAACCACAGGAGTCTGGATCATGATTTCATACCAGGCAGTGATGGTATTACCAGACGTTGTTCATTTGCCAGATTGGAGTGGATGGGAAGGGACATATGGCCTGATGAGTAACTCAGTGTAGGATGGTGCCATTTCATTTGTTACCTTGAAGGCAAGCATCAAAGCTTTAAACTTGATACAGAATGCCACAGGGAGCCATTGGAGGGAGACGAACATAGGTGTTAATGAGCTTGTTTAGGGTGGTTGAACACCAAACGTGCCACTGCATTCCAAATCCTCTGCAGAGGTTTAACAGTGCATGCTGCAAGTCCAACCGGGTGTGAGTTGCAGTAGTCCAGTTGTGAGATGACCAGCACTTGGACAAGGAATTATGTGGCATGCTCAGACAGGTATAGCCAAATCCTCCTGATGTTATACAAAGTGAATCTGCATGACTGGGAGATTGGAGGACAGCTAGTCATCAAGTATTGTAGGATTCTTTGCAGACTTGGATGGTAATAACAGGGATGGACCAAGCTGTGCAGTGAGGTTGTGATGAACAGCTGGACTCGCAGGGAAGACAAGAGGATCAGTTTTGGACAGGTTCAACTGGAGGTGCTGATCTGTCATCCAAGCAGAGATGTGGTCTAGAAACGCCGAGATGCATGCTGGGACTGTTATATACTCTGGGGGGAAGGAAAGGAATAGCTGGGTGTTGTCAGCATAGCGTAGCGAATATGTATCAAATGTATAGTATAAAGAGGGCCAAGCAGAGATCCTTGACGAACAACAGTGGTTACCATGACTTTGATACCTCTCCATGACACCCTGTAGTACCTCCCATACAAGTTGAACCAGCTGAGCACACCTTCTGATGCCGAGGCTGGAGAGATTGGACAGGAGGCTCTAGTGGTTCACTGTGATGAAGGCAGCAGATGGGTCAATCAGGATGAAAACTGATGACTTATCTGCTGCTCTCACTGACCTTAGGTAGTCCATAACTGCCAACAGAGCAGTCTCAGTAGAGTGACCACTCTTGAAGTGAGACTGGTCAAGCACGTTGTTCTGTGAAAGAACATGAGAGACTTGGTTACAGGTACAGGTAGAGCACAGTCAAGTGTTTTAGATGAGAATGAGAGAAGAGATACTGGTCTGGAGTTTTCTCCATCTGTGTCAATGAGGCCGAATATTTCTTCTTCTATTATCTGTTGAACAAAATACTGGTTTCAGACAGAGGGGTTTCCAGGATATGAAAAGATGTGGGGCTAAGCCAAGTTCAACCAGGGCTCTATCCTTTTTTTGGTGTGTGGGCTTTGTACTGTATTGACAACCATCAAGTCCCAAATACAATAATAGCACTGAAATTCCTGTTTCTGCACAATGATAGGCATATCTTTCCAGGCAACAACTTACAGTACAGTAAAATTTATTCAGAAATTTACTCTAATGATGAGTATATATGGTATATGGAAATGCTTCAATAATGTGCACAGTAATGCCACTTGAGTGAATATTGTGAGACGCAGCATTTAAGCAGCAAAACTGAAAAGTGTAATCATAAATTTGACAGAACAGAGGGAACTCTCCAGAGGACACAGAGTTTAGACTTTTAGCTACTTAAAATAAAAATGCCCTGACACCTCAGATGGCGCTCAGGATTCATCCTGCTTTATCACAGACAGTTTCACTGTATAAACCTGGAATCTGTGTGTAATAACTAACCTGTTGGGTGTGTAGGAAAAAAAACCCACCAAACATTAATTAACTGTTGCATCCTCAATACATCCATGGCCAGTATGCATCTTGTCATGTGCAGTGCTATATTTCTCCCCCTGCTTGCAATGCTTGTGAAGTAAAGTACCACTCTGATACATAGAAATACCAGTTTTTGAGGACCAAAAGTATTTGGGGCCCTAACAATGCCACTGGTTTCAACCAGCCGCAGTTTAGAGGTTCACCTGCTATCACTAGGATAAAGACAAAACAAACATTTCAAGTAGCTCTGCTTGCATCACTTAATGATGCTTGCTGTCATATCAATACTGCCTGCATCTTACCTATTATGTGGCTCAGTGGTTCACTCACTCAAGAGGGCAAGTGGGCATTTTTGACAGCTGTCATTCCTGGAGCAAACATTTGATTTTTTAGCAGATAAAGTGCCTGAATTGGTTCTGATTTCAGTTTCAGGGTGTTTATGAACTTCTGTCATTATATCTTTTGTTTGACTGACAACTAATACCCCATTCAGACTGACCCAGTGATGTGGGTTAAACCCGTGTCGGGGGTCAATATGTATGACTCAGTCAGCTGACCCTCCTTCACAACCCTAGAAAAGTAGAAAATTTGGAACTGAGAGAGCATCATATTAAGGTTGTTAGCCCTAGCCCATAATAGGCACACTCTCCTGATGGTCCAGGAGCAAATCTAGTGAGAATGGACAAGCCAGCTTCCTCCATAGGGTATGGTGGCAACCCAAAGCAGGGGCCATTATATATGCTACAACCTCATTTCTATAAGGAGGGAAGAAAAGCCTGTGTACGAATAGAATAATCATGTCATCACAACTGTGATGATATATCTGCCTGTTATGCTGCTCTCAACTACCTTGGGACATCTCTGGACATGTAGGCACACACTTTGTTATTGTTTGAAATGAATGGGGCACACACGGGTAGAATGTTTGTTCATTAGGTCACATCAAACACAGTTTGCATGTCAAAGTGTTTTCTCTGACCACGTGTGTCCTCACAGCCCTAAAAGATTCCTGTAAGAAGTCCATCAACAGTGACTGGAAAATTGAGCTTCCAGGAGAATTTGAGCTAGCCGGGACCACGGTGCACTATGTGAGAAGAGGACTGTGGGAGAAGATGTCTGCCAAGGGACCCACTAAGACCCCTTTACACCTGATGGTAAACACATCAGTCACCCTGTCTTGTGCTGTTATATCACAATACACCCTGGGTTCAATGGTAGACATGACACATACTATTGGTTATGGTTATGGCGATTGATCAAATTTTATTTTCAATTATGAAATCTTGGCTTCCAACAATTATGAAAACAAGATAGTCGAGACAAATCGATTATTGTGCCACATTCCGTTTTGCAATGATGCTCTCATTTTGTCTTGTGTTATAAATCCAGTGCATTGTGTGTCAGAGCAGCCAGAAAGCGCAGTGAGAGACAGGCAGAGCAGAATTTCAGTCAGACTTTGGATACTATTATTTTAGATACAAAGACGCTTTGCTCTGTGTAAGATCTCTCCTTTCATCCAGCCGCTCGACACAGCATACTGATCTGATAACTGATAATATTTACTGGAGTCCTCCTGTGAGTGTGAAGAGGACAATAAAGGCAAACCCGTGGGTATCCTCACGTGTGCAGACAGAGCGTACAGTCCATTTATACAGTCCATGTGGTCAAATAATTTGGGCTGCACAGGTCTGCATGGACCCCCAGGTACATGGGCAGATGCACACCCTCACAGCTCACTGGACAAAGAAAGTATCATTTGAGGTGTGAGAACATGTCCACCGTGGCAGACAACAAGCTGGGTATAAACAGAACTGTGTTTGTGTGGACTGCTCGTGTTCATGACCACCAGATCCTTTAGTGGGAATGTGAGGATTATGTGATATATCAATTTGAAAATATTTGATTTGTGTATTGTATATTTTATTCTCCTCTATCATACTGTATTACTTTGCTATTTGAATCCCTCAACAAGAAGTGATTTAATATTCTCAAATTCATACAAGCATTGATGACATAATAATAGTAACATCTTCTGTTTTTACTGGAACATTTCTGTGTAAAAAAAGTGGCTTTCCCACCCTGAAAAAAGAGGAATCCTAGTTAAATATTTGTAATTTTCTTGAATTATTTATATGGCAATGGTTAAATCTACTATGTGTTACCGGTGATCACTAGCTTTATCCCAAAAATATTTGTGTTGTCCCTCAAATCCCCAGACCTGCTACATGCTGGACATGATGAGTCCAGGTGGTCTTGTTGTCTTAACATGATCTTCTTTTAGTTTTGGTTCATTAACTTTATTAAGAAATATAGCATGAAAACAAAAGTTCACAAACTGATCTGATCAAATACATCCATGAATTAAAGCTGCAAGCAGAGTTGAACGGGCCTTAACGCCCTTGCGCATGTCAGGCCACGACGCAGTTGAAGGGCTTCTGTCACGGGCATGTAGATGTCTTCAGACCCAGGCTGTTTTCAGACAGTGCAAGAAGGAGATAAGCATCACTTCCTTTGTCCACTATCTTACCTGCTGCTGGGGCTGCTTTGCTGCAATTTTGTGGGGGGCGCTAATCAGCCAGTTTGATTGCACTTCTATGTGGCGTACATTTAAATGTACATTGTTACGAGTACTTGCTGGACAAAGACGTGTAACTTTAGTTTTTCACTAGTATTTAACATTGCATGAAGGAGTTAAATATCATTTCCTGAGTCCACTATATGGTGCTAGAAAACACCCATTAAGTGAACATCATGTCGCTGTATATCAACTGTAGAGCACACCTTGAAAATTTCATGTGAATCAGATGATGTTTGTCATATAAGGCTGAGTTGCTCACACCTGTGTCATCAAAACTGTGCAAGTTTTGAGCCTGGTCACTTGAATTTCAATTAGTAAATTGAAAAGTCTTGATGAGTTTGTGCATAAAACAAATTAATTTCCTATATTTCATTGTCTATTTTTAGAAAAGCAAACACTTTTAACCCACATGATCTGGTAGAAGTTTGATTGAAATGTGTACTGTCACTGGGCTCTACAGTGTGAGTATTTCACTCCCATTTGTACTTAAAAATAGATATGTGTGAAGTGGAGAAATAATTTACTCGCATACTGTGCGGCTACAAATTACAACCATAACACTATATGAAATGCTAGAGGGATTTAAAGTTGAAACAACAGATACAGAAAGTGGTGACGCTCCTAAGGCTAGCGGAGCGTAAGCTGCAGCATGACTGGAAAGAAACACAACCAGTTAGCCTCCGCTAGCCTCTCAGCTAGCCCCGGCTCTCTGTTTGGATCCAACCGGACTGCCGAGCCCTGGTTTGTTATTCAGGTTAAAGTGGGAAGAACCAGCGGGTCTGTCAGCCAGCTGAGTGAAGTGAAACCTGTGGAAGAAACACCGCGACCATCATGGAGAAACAGTCCGTAGAGGAGCTGCTGTGTTCAGCTGCACAGATAGGAAGTCCTGCGGCTGACAGGATGTACCTCTCTGTTTGGAAAAATATTTTTCTCTCCTCTTTTTGGTTTATAACAGCAGTTGGCAACGTTGGGACGGGCAGTAGTGCGTTTGCTTATTAGCAATAATTCATAATTATCACAGATAATTATGAATTATAAAATCAAGATATTGTTAACCTTAATCAATAACAAGGCACCAACTGTTGGATCTGTGAAGAACACAGTTGATTACTTGCAATAATTATCAATTATCAAAGATAATTAACTAATTATAACAATTAATAGAATTATTAATATGAACTAACAAATATGGGGCACCACCCGGAAACCGGGACCAATAACCAAGGTAGTCTCATAAATGGGAGTTCACCTAGAATGTTAATATCTGAGAGATAACATTCAATGGTGAACAAAGAAGGCTTGAATTCGAGCTCTGACTCCTTCAATCAGCCACTTTTCACAATATGTTACACACAATAATGACAAAAGAACTTCTCTTTAAAGATATGACATTGTTTATTAAACTTAGCAAAATTAACAAAATTAACAAATGCTTCATTCAATAAACAGCTATTCTAAAATCTAATTCTACCAAACAAAACACAAACAGCTTTGCACAGGGTTGGACACATGCAGGGGAATGCATGTATGTATGTGTGTGTGTGTGTGTGTGTGTGTGTGCATGCGCCAGACAAGATGGCAACTGGGCCTGACGTGATGTTGTCGGTCCCACAGTCACGTCACGCGAGACCCATATGGCAGAAGTACGGCGGTGTCTTGGCTAGACAAAAACAAGATGGCGCCGCCTGGTGGTCGGCGTCTTGCTCTCACCCAATTCCGTGAAAAACACACGTGTCTGATGGTGGATAAGGAAAGACAACACAAAGCTTTGTCCGACATTATCTGACCATCAGATGTGCAAAAAGATGTCGGCGTTTGTATCTGTGCGCGTGTGTGAGTGTGTGTGTTAGTCGCAAGAGAGGGAGGAGGGAAAGCGATCGTGAGAGGGAGAGAAGCGGTTCTTTTGTCCACAGAGAGCGCACGTACGGATGGCAGTCTGTAACGCACGTTGTCTGGTTTCTGATCGACAAAGCAATTTACTTTCTCACTCACAGTGGCACAAACACAGCAGTAGTCCCGAGCGGGACAAACACAAAATAGTCTAGCATGGTGAACACAACTAACAGGCAGCAAACTTAAAATACTCCTCAGAGTAAAGCAGAGAAAAATGGACTCAACTCAACTCGCACAACAAGAACAATAGCAATAAAGCTAAAAAGCTAAATGCTAAACAACAGCAACTGATGCTGAAAAGAACACACAACTAACACTGCCTATGCCCAGACTTATGCCTCTTACTTGGTCGCTTCACAAAGTGAGTAGGGTGTGTGTGTAGTCCGTCTTAATGTCCAACTTTGTCCTTGGCTCGGAGGCGGACAGTGGCCGTTCTCGCACGGTTGGCGAAAATCATGGCAGCTGGTTCTGAGTGGAGTGGCGGAGAGAACAGCAGAGTCGACTTGGCGAAGACGAGCAGGGCAGAGACGTTCCATGTTTTGCTGAAGTAACTTTATTTCTTCCTTCTTTTGGAAGAATTTGAGGACGCTGGTTGCAGCAGCGGTCTCTCTCGGATCCAGGAATGTTCTCGGGTGAACACGGGCGAAGTCTCGTCTCGTCCGACGAGGGGAGTCTTCGATGAGGGGAAAAAATGTGCGTGGGGTACCCCCTTTAGTCAAGCTAACTCACAAGGGGACAGAAGTTACCCCTAGCTCAGTGACATGGGAAAGACGTGTATTTCAGGGCGTGGTGATGTCATGGCTGCGTCATCAGGACGCTCCGCTGTGCAGGAGCGTCTCCGCCAATGAGGGACTGTATGTTGACTGTTCCCTGCTGAGGTGTGAAAATCGCAAAGCATCCTTGGAAATGGAGTTTGCAATGGTCTCACATTGTCTGTAAGCAGCATTTTGGCGCTATGCCTTTGTCTTGGGGGAACCAAAAGAGAAAGCACCTCGTAGTCAAGCCTCACAGGTTACATGTAGGCCTTCTCTGTGTGACCTTGTGGTTTGAGGCCCAACAGCAACCAGCATATTAGGTGCATTACTGACACCCTCCGCTTCGGACTACTAACCAATGATGAAATCCTACACATTAATCCCGTCTGTCTAATAAACTAAAAAAAAAAACTGCTGCTCCACCCTCATGGCAGGTCCATTAAAGTTTTAATCCTGAGCTCCGGAACTCCAGTCTTCCTGAGTTCTTCCCTCATATAGGCTATAGTCTTTCTTGATCTTGAGTACAATATATGATTACATGTGTAATAGTCTCCTCAGCCAAGAGGGAGAAAATATGTGCATATATCAACATCAGCAATTGGTACAAAATTACAGTCAAAAAGTGATCATGTTAAATAATCATGATCTCAATATTGAACAAAAGTGATTATGATTTTTGCCATAATCAAGCACCCCTAAAAACAGCAAATTGTGATTTACACACACACACACACACACACACACACACACACAGAGTTTAAATATGTATGTGATAAATTGTAAATATGTATGCAATGAATTGTTTTCTTTAAGAAACTGTTACTTGAACATTTTTCAGTGTGCTCCTAAAGTTATATGTGGGCTCCTAATTTCTTTCATTTAGGAGCACATGTACTCCTTGAAAAAAAGTAAGGATTGAACACTGCTGTCGGATGTGTAGAAACACTAAGTAAGTGGAGTGTGGCGCAGTCCAAGGGCTTCTGTCACAGGCATGTAGATGTTTTCAGACCTGAGCTGACAGAGCTGACTTGACCCATCCCTCCCCTCCCATTCTCTCTCTCTCCCTCTCAGTTGGAGAGAAGGATTTCAGAATACTCTTCTTGTCAAATGTCCTCATAAATCCCATGACTTTGGCCAAATCCTACATAAAAATCAGGTAGTAGGGAAGGAATTTTCGTTGCGAATCCATTGATACAGGTTTGAAAGTGGTCGGACTTATAGTTTAGACGTAAGACGCCCCAGTTTGGCACGAAGTCCATGTCCAGAGATTGCCTCCCCATTGGTTTACATTGTAAGGTGCAATGTGGCACTCCAACTTTCAAGGCTTACAAAATCTAAACCGTTCGAGTTATTACAAAGTTTTTAATAACTTTTGTTCAGCACAGTGTGATAAGTCATGTATTAAAGTCTGAAACCAATACCATTAACGCCCTAGGAGGAGATAGCGATAAAAAGTCGTACTTTGAAATTGACATTGCGGACTTCTTGTTGGATTTAGGTCAGGGGTGTCAGTGTATGATTTGTGGGGCTTGATGAGACGAATAATTCAGTTTTGGTTCGATCTCTCTACGACATTCCTACAGGCCGTGGCGGCCGTTTTAGATACATAGATGGCGCTCTCAAGCACATTTTGGCACTTTGGGGGTTAATTTTTACATTTTATCAAATTTGATGTGCGTGCCAAATTTGATGAGTTTTTGAGCATGTTTAGAGTTAAAGTTGCGGATTAATAAAGAAAGAATTATAAGACAGAAACAAACACACAAAAAACAATAGGGTCTTCGCCCTTTGGGCTCAGGCCCTAATTAAAGCTGCAAGCAGCGATGATTGGGCCCTCGCACCCATGCGTACATCGTGTCGGACACAGTCGAAGGGCTTCAGTCACAGGCATGTAGATGTCTCCAGACCAAGGCTGTTTTCAAATAGTGAAAGAGGAAGGTTAACATCACTGCCTCTTTTTGCTATTTTGCCTGCTGCTGGGGCTGCTTCATTGAATGTCATAAGGGGGCGCAATGGAGCCAGTTTGCATCACTGGCTGAATATTATCGTGTAGACGTGTTCAAGCCTGGACTGTTTTCAAATGTCAAGTTTCAGGCAGATCCAACCATGTACACTAAAGTTATAGCAATTTCGCCTGTCATGGCGAAACATCAAAACTCAACGCCATGCTACGGCTACATGCTTCAATGATAACTAAAACTTTTGATAACTTTTGATCATACACTAGAGTAGATGACACACACTGATTTTGAAGTTGTTAAGATGAATTCTGTAGGAGGAGTTCGTTAAAATACAAGGTATGCGAAATGGCCAAAAAAATGCGAAAAATGACCACTTTTATCAAGATGGCCGACTTCCTGTAGGACTTACAATACAGATCCAAGAGGCTTTTTTGTGCGTCTTGACATGATACATAAGCCTCCCAGATTTCATTTTCCTAGGTTAATCTGGAAGGCGGGGCTACAATTTTGAAATTTTCAAGGGGGCGCTGTTGAGCCATATTGCCATGCCTATGCAAATGACCTATCCTATCCAGGTGACTGTATACCCATCCCTTGTCCCTAAAATACAGCATCGTATTTCATGGCGAAGGATGTGTCGCCATGGCAACGGCATTTGGTCATGGGTCATGACCTGCTAAATGTAGCATCACCAAGGTCTTACATCTTAGCTGAGTCAATTTCAGGTGCATCGGCCAAATTTCCTAGGAGTAATACAACAAAGAACAACGCATGATACTTCCTGTTGCCAGTAGGTGGCGCTATGACTCTCACTAAATATGGGCCTGACAATGTGTTCAGACCGGGACTCTTAACAAGCATATGAAATTTGGAAAAGATCAGACCATGTGGAGTCAAGTTATAAGGCTTTGAAATTTCATGGCGAGACATCGAAATTCGCCGCGTCGTCATGGCAACACCTTTTGACGAAAAGTCACCAACTTCATAATATACGATCTCCAAGGTCTTTAGGCTATTCTGAGTAAATTTGAGGTGGATCCCATCACCGTGCCACCCACAGAGCGTCAAAGTGTAAAACATGTAACTTCCTGTTGCCAGTAGGTGGCGCTATGACTTAGATCCAATATTGGCACATGGATGTGTTCAGGACGGGACTCTTTCCAAGCACAAAAGGTTTGGGTCTCTTAGGATCGTGCATGCCGGAGTTATGGCCGTTTGAATTTTCACGGCGAAGGATCGAAATTCGCCGCCCGACCACACCCCCTCGGCAATGTCGAAAATTCACCGTTTTGATAACTTTTCATCTCCCAGGTCTGTAGATGATACTGACCGAATTTGAAGTTGCTCAGGTCAAATCCCTAGGAGGAGTTTGTTAAAGTACGCGGGCTAAAAACGGCAAAATTGGCCTGAAAATCGCAACTTTGAAGCAAAATGGCCGACTTCCTGTTGGATTTAGGGTATGGCTCCAAGAGAGTTTTTGGTGCGTTCGGTGCTCGGGCCCTAATAATAAGAATTTCTACAGATCCAATAGGGCCTTTGCACCATTCGGTGCTCGGGCCCTAATAATTCCTTCAGATCCAATAGGGCCTTCGCACCAATTGGTGCTGGGGCCCTAAAAATTCCTTGAATTACAATAGGGCCTTCGTGCTGGTCAGCGCTTGGGCCCTAATAATAATAATTCCTTTGGATACAAGAGGGCTTCTTGCTGGTCAGCGCTCGGGCCCTAATAATAATGATTCCTTTGGATACAAGAGGGCTTCGCGCTGGTCAGCACTTGTGCCCTAATAATAATTCCTTTGGATATAAGAGGGCTTCACGCTGGTCAGCGCTCAGGCCCTACTAATAACAATAATTCCTTTGGATACACGAGGGCTTCGTGCTGGTCAGTGCTCGGGCCTTAATTAAAGCTGCAAGCAGCGATGATTGGGCCCAAGTGCCTCCGCACATGTTGGGGCGCGACACAGTCAAAGGGCTTCTGTCACAGGCATGTAGATGTCTCCAGACCTGGGCTGTTTTCAGGCAGTGCAAGAAGGAGATTAACATCACTTCCTTTGTCCACTATTTTGCCTGCTGTTGGGGCTGCTTCGTTGAAACTTCATAGGGGGCTCTTTTCAGCCAGTTTGCATTACCTATTGAATATTGTCATGTAGATGTGTTCAGGCCGGGACTCTTTTCAAACATATAAAGTTTGGTGCAGACTGGTGTTGGGACGGGCAGTAGTGCGTTTGGTTATTAGCAATAATTCATAATTATCATAGATAATTGTGAAAATAAGATATTGTTAACCTTAATCAATAATTCTGGCACCACTGTTGAATCTGTGAGGAACACAGTTGATTGTTTGCAATAATTATCAATTATCAAGGATAATTAACTAATTATGACATTTAATAGAATTATTAATATGAATTAACAAATACAGGGCACCACCCGGAAACCGGGACCAATAACCAAACAAGGTAGTCTCATAAAAGGAGTTCACCCAGAATGTTAATATCTAGGAGATATCAACATTCAAGGGTGAACAAAGAAGGGTTGAATTCGAGCTCTGACTCCTTCAATCAGCCACTTTTCACAATATTACACACAATAATGACAGAAGAACCTCTCTTTAAAGATATAACAGTGTTTATTAAACTTAGCAAAATTAACAAAGTTAACAAATGCTTAATTCAATAAACAACTATTCTAAAATCTAATCCTACCAAACAAAACACAACAGCTATGTACAGGGTTGGACACATGCAGGGGAATGCATCTGTGGGTGTGCATGCGTACGTGCGTGTGTGAGCGTGCGTGTGTGTGACAAGATGGCGAAGGGGCCTAACGTGATGACGTCGTCGGTCTGCGACGCGGACGTCACTATGGGAGGAAGTCACGTCGCACGAAAACTGGATGGCAGAAGTATGGCGGTGTCTTGGTTAGACAGAAGCAAGATGGCGCCGCCTGGTGGACGGCATCACCCACTTTTGTGAAAAACACACGTGTCTGATGGCGGATAAGGAAAGACAAAGCAAAGCTTTGCAGTTCAGCTCAGCTCAGCAAGCAGATTGACATCACCTGGACTCCTTCATCTCTCCTGAGTTCTGCCCTAAGCAGGGCTCAAACTCACAACCTTTGGATCTAAAAGGAGTTCAGAAATGACATAACCTTAAACCACTGGACTACTCACACATGCTGTATAGCACAGGAAAAGATGTATTTAACAAGCATATCAATCCATATTTAAGGTAATAATGTTAAAGTAAGCTAGAAAGGAATTGAATTCTGGTACAGGATAAAGATGTGAGGCAACTTTGTACATGAGAGCAATGTTATGAGGAACACTGCAGTGAGCAGGTATTGAACACACAACCTTGTCATCTAAGGTATTGCTGATCATGAGAGCAGTGTTCTAAACCACTGAGCCAACAGGCATTCACAAAAATGAGAAGAAAAAAATCTCCATTTTGATGATGAAAATGTATTTGTCTCAAACTAGAGCTTGAAGCCCAGAGATTTGTACATCATTAGTGAAAGCAGGACTAGTTTAACATGAGAATGAATGATATGTGTAAAAAGTGTTTGAAGGAAGAGAGAATCTGTAATCTTAAGAAACCAGAGTGAGAGGAGACACACATCCTGCAGACTGTATTGCAGTCATTGAGAACATGACAAGGACTCTCTATCAATTAAGGTTCAGCTCTCAAAAACTATAAGTCCAATGTGAAATGTATTTACATTTTGAGAGAGAGGAGGCTTGTGGCAACATACTGAGACAAGATATGTGCTTGAGGAGTTAAAATTGTGGGAGTGACAGCAGTTTAGAAAAACATTTCTGGTCTAAAATGATCTGTGCTCTCCACTGTGCCTGATCACATGACACACTGGTGAGACCGGAAAAAGTTGACTGACTTTGGGCTTAAATTGCTGAAAAACTACACAAGATATCACTAAACAATCTGATAACTTTGAAAGTTCAAAGTTTTGTGAACTTTTTACAGTTTGAATGGCATCTGTACGATAAGGGACTTCCGAGCAGTTGAGTGTCAAAGTGACCAAGGTTCCAAGTCAGTTTTAAAAAATTATATAAAATCACTGAAACATGTTACATTTCAGAAAAATACAAGCACACATCTGCTGAATGAGTTGCACAGATTGACAGTTGAATGGTTTTTAAAGCACAAAGTATGGAGCAGTTGAAACGCGGCAAAAAACGTCCAGAAGACGGAATAAGAATAAAGACTGAGAACAAGGAGACATCCTTCTTTGTGGCAATGCCCTCCAGCTCCTCTTGGGGGATCCCAAGGCATTCCCAGGTGAAAGGAGATATGTAATCCCTCCAGCGTGTTCTGGGTCTGCCCTGGGGTCTCCTCACCAGTTGGATGTTCCTGGGACATCTCTAGAGGTTTACTGTACAGTAATGTACTGTTCTTCCCAAATACAGTGAAATGCTGTAAAATGTTATGCTTTTTGGAGCCAAAAACAAGACCAAACATTAACAGCAGACTACTGTAAGATCTGATGGCAAAATGCAGTATTTTTTTTTTCATTTTTGACGCAGTAATGGAGAGACAGGAGCCTCATGCAAACATTGGCATCATATAATCATCGTTCATCCTCCTTTCTGGAATCAAACTAAAAGGTCAGTAACATCATACTGAGAAAACAGAATTACATTAGTGCATCTAGTTACCCAATTAGAAACTATGTTTAATTTTTGCTAACATTAAATTGGAATAATCCTAGAATGCACCTGATAGGTGTAAAAGAACATTTTCAGGTAGTGTTCTTTAGCAGTTGGGAATTTGAATTATTTAAATATTGTTTTCATATCACTACTGCTTGTAGATCCAGTTCAAACATCATTTTTGGATAATTGTTTTGTCTTAAGTACACCTACACTTCAAGTAAGTGAATTAGACCAACATTAGACCGCCCTGATAGATCAACCTTGTTTACCTCACTTGTATTTGACAATTCATAATCAATCAATCAATCAATCAATTTTTATTTATATAGTGCCAAATCACAACAAAAGTCATCTCAGGGCACTTTTCACATAGAGCACTCTTTAATTTACAGAGACCCGACAATTCCCCCATGAGCAAGCACTTGGCGACAGCGGTAAGGAAAAACTCCCCTTTAACGGGTAGAAACCTTAAGCAGAACCCGGCTCTTGGTGGGTGGCCATCTGCTTTGACAAGATGGGGTGAGAGAGAGAAAGAAAGAGGGAAAGGGGGGGGGGGGGGACAGAATAACAACAATCATAACAACAACGACAACAGCGGCAGCAACAGCAACACCCAGGGAAGGATGCCAACAGGACTGTGAAGGACCGCGACAGCTCGGCCTGCAACCCAGGGTTTTCTGCGAGATTAGAAAGCACAAAAAACTCTGGGGAAGAAGCAAAGTTAGTGACATGCATTGATGTTACATGAATGCATACAGATGGAGAGGAGGAGGAGGAGAGAGGAGCTCAGTGCATCATGGGAAGTCCCCCAGCAGTCTAGGCCTATAGCAGCATAACTAAGAGCTGATCCAAAGTGAGCTTGGTCGGCCCTAAATATAAGCTTTATCAAAAAGGAAAGTTTTGAGCCTACTATTAAACATAGAGAGGGTATCTGCACCCCAGACCAAATCTGGAAGATGGTTCCACAGGAGAGGAGCCTGATAGCTGAAGGCTCTGCCTCCCATTCTACTTTTAAAGACTGTAGGAACCACCAGTAAACTGCATACTGGGAGCACAGTGTTCTAGTGGGATAATATGGCACTATGAGCTATGAGGCTTTGTAGATGAGGATAGGGATTTTAAATTCTATTCTAGATTTTACAGGAAGCCAATGTAGCGAAGCTAAAATGGGAGAAATGTGATCTCTTTTTCTAGTTTTAGTCAGTACATGTGCCGCTGCATTCTGGACCAGCTGGATAGTCTTTAGAGACTTGTTAGAGCAGCCTGATAGGGAATTGCAATAATCCAGCCTAGAAGTAACAAATGCGTGGACTAGTTTTTCTGCATCTTTTTGGGACAGGATCTGCCTGATTTTTGTGATATTACGCAAGTGAAAAAAGGCAGTCTTTGAAATTTGATTTATGTGGGAGTTAAAGGACATATCCTGATCAAAGATAACTCCCAGATTCCTTACGGTGGTGCTGGAGGCTAGGGTAATGCCATCCAGAGTAGCTATATCATCAGATAATGTGTTTCTAAGGTGTTTAGGGCCAAGCACAATAACTTCAGTTTTATCTGAGTTTAGTAGTAGAAAATTGCGGGTCATCCAGGTCTTTATGTCCTTAAGGCATGCTTGGAGTTTGTTTAACTGATTGGTTTCATCAGGCTTCATTGATAAATATAATTGGGTATCATCTGCATAGCAATGAATTTATGGAGTGTTTCCTAATAATATTACCTAAAGGAAGCATATATAAGGTGAATAGTATTGGTCCAAGTACAGAACCTTATGGAACTCCGTGTCTAACTTTTGCCTTCATGGAGGATTCATCATTAACATGTACAAACTGAAATCAATCTGATAAATAGGACTTAAACTAGCTTAATGCGGTTCCTTTGATGCCAATTAAATGTTCCAATCTCTGCAAAAGGATTTGATGGTCAATTGTGTCGAATGCAGCACTAAGATCTAACAGAACAAATATAGAGACAAATCCTTTGTCTGATGCAGTTAGGAGGTCATTTGTGACTTTCACCAGTGCTGTCTCTGTGCTATGATGCGCTCTAAATCCTGACTGAAAATCCTCAAATAAACTATTGTTATGTTGAAAGTCACATAACTGATTAGAGACTGCTTTCTCAAGGATCTTAGAGAGAAATGGAAGGTTAGATATGGGTCTATAATTGGCTAAAATGCCTGAATCAAGAGTAGGCTTCTTAAGAAGAGGTTTAATTACAGCTACTTTAAAGGACTGTGGTACATAGCCTGTTACTAAAGACAGATTGATCATATCTTTTAAAGAAGTGCTAACTAAGGGTAAGGCTTCCTTAAGCAACCTAGTTGGGATTGGGTCTAAGAGACAGGTTGAAGGTTTAGCTGAACAAATCATTGAAGTTAGTTCAGAAAAGTCAACAGTCCAAATGTATGTCAGGATTTACAGCTGTTTCTAAGGTTCCTGTGTTTGGGGAGAAAACGGTGCCTGTTGAGGGCAGGAGGTGGTTAATTTTGTCTCTAATAGTTAGAATTTTATCATTAAATATGCTCATAAAGTCATTACTACTGAGAGCTATAGGAATACATGGATCAATAGAGTTATGACTCTTTGTCAGCCTGGCCAAAGTGCTGAGAAGGAACCAGGGGCTGTTTTTATTCTCTTCTATTAATGCTGAGTAATAGGCGGCTCTGGCATTACAGAGGGCCTTCCTATATGTTTTAAGACTATCTTGCCAGACTAAGCGAGATTCTTCTACTGTGATGGAACGCCAAATCCTTTCTATTTTTTGCGATGTTTGCTTTAATTTGTTGGTTTGGGAGTTATACCATGGAGCTAACCTCTTATGTTTTATTATCTTCCTTTTTAAAGGGGCAATGGAGTCGAGTGTTATTTGTAATGAGCCTGCAGCACTATCAACAAGATTATCAATTTGGGAGGGACTAAAGTTAACATAAGAGTCCTCTGTAGTATTGAGACATGGCAGTGAATTCAGTACTGATAGAATTGCTTCCTTAAATGTAGCTACAGTACTATCAGATAGACATCTAGTGAGGACATTTTTGTCTAATGGTGTGTAATCCAGTAATAGGAATTCAAAAGTTATTAAAAAATGATCTGATAAAATAGGATTTTGTGGAAAAATTATTAAATGTTCAATTTCAATCCCATAAATCAGAACAAGGTCGAGGGTGTGGTTAAGACAGTGAGTGGGATTATTTACACACTGAGAGAAGCCAATTGAGTCTAATGAGATAAACGCAGTGCTGAGACTATCATTATCGACATCCACATGAATATTAAAATCACCTACTATAATTACTTTATCTGTACTAAGGACTAAGTTTGATTAAAAACTCTGAGAATTCAGATAGGAATTCAGAGTACGGGCCAGGAGGACAGTACACTATAACAAACAGAACGGGCTGTAAAGTTTTCCAGGTTGGGTGAGAGAGACTAAGAACAAGACTTTCTAATGAATTATAATTAAATTTAGGTCAAGGGTTGATGATTAGACTTGAGTTGAAAATGGCTGCAACTCCTCCTCCTCAGCCAGTGTCTCGAGGAATGTGAGTATTAATACGACTGGGAGGAGTGGATTCATATTCTTCATGACACAGCCAGGTTTCAGTAAGACAAAATAAATCAATATGATGATCTGAGATTAAATCGTTTACTAATACGGCTTTAGATGACAGAGATCTAATGTTCAAGAGTCCACATTTAATTATCTTATTTTGTTGTAATATTGCAGTAGTGGTTTTAATTTTTACTAGATTTTTATGAATGACTCTTCTTTTGTTTACTTTGGATTTAATTGATTTAAAAGTGGTTGGGGGACAGACACAGTCTCTAAGTGGTTTGTGGGACAGACACAGTCTCTATGTGGTTTTGGGTGGGTAACTGCTCTAATGGAAGCACAGAGAAGCGTGTAGGACTGCAGCTCTGCTTCCTGGTCTCAACTCTGGGTTGTCATGATTTTGGTCTACTAATAAACTCAGCCATATTTCTAGATATGAGAGCAGCTCCATTTAAATTGGGATGTATGCCGTCTCTCCTAATCAGACCAGCTCTTCCCCAGAAAGTCTGCCAATTGTCTATGAAGCCCACATCGTTTGCTGGACGCCACCTCGACAGCCAGCGGTTGAATTGTGACATGCGACTGTACATGTCATCACTGGTCAGATTAGGCAGCGGTCCAGAGAAAATTACAGAGTCCGACATTGTTTTTGCATATGTACACACCGACTCAACATTAATTTTGGTGACCTCCGATTGGCTAATCAGGAGTCATTGCCGCCGACACACCGAGCAAGAGAGAGCAGGAGAACGAGAGGGAGAGAGAGAAGCCATCGCTAACTGCTTAGTTTAAGTTAGCTGCTAATGCTAGCTGCAGAGCTAAAATAACTAACAACTGTGCGATTGGCGAGAAAAGTCGCTAAGAGAAAAGCGCTGAGAGTGCTTGTGTAGAACTAGCGAAAGTTTAAATATACAGCAGGTATAAATCCACAGTAACGTGATATATAGCAAAATCAACTGAGTTGAGAGCAGCAACAATGTTATCAGTAAACACAGTCGGCAACCAGAAATGACACAATACACTTACCGTAGCATGTCAGCACCCACAGAAATTATTACAACTATTATTTAAAGCACACAGCAATGGAAATTGATTCAAATAAGTAACCACAGGGGGAGATATGTTGGCTGCTAACCCATCGGTTACTATGCATTGAGTTGCTGAACCCAGGTGTGTTTCTAAATTGTAGCTAGGGTGCGACAAGGATATTTGTTGTTTGTTGCGAAGGTGTACTGAGAAATGGGACGTAATAGGTGACACACAGGTAATATTGTTTACTCATACAAGTGTTGCATGTTGTTTTTAGGTGCTTCATTGTGATTAATCCTGAGAGGGGAACAAAGACCAGCAGGGGAAAAACTGTGTATAAGGCAAGCTCATTCAGTGGAAGGCTCACAGTGAATCCTTTTGAAGCACTTGATGTCCCTTCATAAAGGTTAGTTAGAGGTCCCTCTTATCTAAAATGTGTCTTGCTGCCATCCCATTGTTCCATTGCTCTTTCTCACACTGTGCTCAATTTTCATTCTTGTTTCTTTCTCACTCAGTGAGAGACCAAACGAGAGAAAACCTTAATACCAACCGTCAATATTTGAAGGCATTACAAATTGTTTTATCCTGTAATCTGTTTATTGATGCTATTATACTATTTTTTTTATTTAAGCAAAGTTTTTGAGCAGGAGTTTGCAAAGCTGTTGCCATTTAGACTCATGACTAAGTTTGGGAGGCAACTAAGGATATTATCATTAACAGACATTGTCCCTGTGAGAGGAAATGCACTTTAAAACTAAATTTTTCAAACACAAAGTATATCATACTTGAATGCCTTTGAATAAATTTTCACTTAAAGCTGTTACATGTCTCATCCTCCTTTGTGTTGGGCTTATACATCTTTAATTGTAAAACTAAGCTGATAATTATTAGATTTCATTACTGGACCATTAAGAATTAAGACACATTGTTATTTACAGTATATGTCAGAAATTTACAGTTATTTTTTTTATTAATATAAGCAGCAGATCACAAAACTCACAGTTCGGATTGTATCATGGGTTAGGGTTAGGGTTAGGTACCACAAATAAAACTTTGTTTTCCATATATTCTGTAAAACACTTACAGCACGGAACTTTTTCAAGTCTTAAATGAAAACAACATTCAAGATGTCCAAAGTTTAAATAAAATCTTAAAATATATAAAATATTCAAAGCTCAATTGTTAAGTTAAATTGCAATATGAGGCATGATACATCAGTTAGCAGCTAGATAGTTAAACAGCACATTAAACAGCATGTAAATATACCTGCAGATGTCACTTTGGACCTGTTAGATGCTGGTTTGGTTGTTGCTCTTCAAAATCCCTCTTAACAACACGCTGTCTGTCCGTGACTGGTTTCTTTACTTTGTCTTAAATGAGACATTTTGCAGTTAATTCACAGTTCACATGCGTGCCAAACTGTGGGGGAGGGCAATCCGTACGGATAATGGATCAACTATGATCTGTTGCATCACTGATTATTATGAATAAGCAGAAAATTCAAAAAAAAGTTCACTGTAATATCACAGGAAAATGTGTTACAGTGTGGATACAAACACAAGTCCAAAGAATGCAACTGTTGCTCTGTGTTTGCTAGATGTGAACAATAAACTGTTAGTGATAACAACTGTCTGTTGACTTGTTTTCTATATATGCTGCCACTTGGAAACATCGTCAGGAGGCACGGCATCAATTTCCATAGCTATGCTGATGACACACAGCTTTACATCACTGTGTTTCCTGATGACCCAGGGCCAGTCAATGCCCCTTTTCAATTGTATTCTAGACATGCTTTTATTACCTACAGGATTGACTATTGTAATGTTCTGCTTTCTGGTCTCCCTAAGAAGAATACATCACAACTACAATTGTTTCAGAACTCAGCTGCATTGACGAAGACCAGAAAGAGAAGACACATTACACCAATTTTAAAGTCTCTGCACTGGCCACCTGTCTGCTTCAGAATTGATTTCAAGATCCTTTTATTGGTTTATAAAGCTCTTTAATGGTCTTAGTCCTGCCTGTTTATCAGATTTGTTTTTAGACCATGAACCGTCTAGAACTCTCAGGTCTTCTGGTATTGGCCTCTTAATTATCCCTAAAGTCAGAACAAAAACCCACGGTGAGGCATCCTTTTATTACTATGGTCCACGTCTCTGGAATAGCCTTCTTGAAGACCTGAAGGCAGCAGAGAATGTTGATATTTTTAAAAGCAAACATAGGACCTATCTTTTTAGCCTGGCTTTTAATTTAACTTTATTTTATTTATTTTTATTCTTTTATTTATATGTTTGTCCTGTTTTACTACTTGGTATATCCTTTTATTCTATTTTTTATCTTTATTTATTTATTTTTTATGATTGTTCTCCTTTTTATAACCTACTTTTTATTTCTGATTTTACTTACTTTAACACATCTCCTCTCTTTTAGTATTAAATATTTTTATTTTATTATTATTACTTTATCGTTATTTTATCTTTATTGTTGTCCTCCTTTTAATACCCTACCATACATTTCTGGCTTTACTCACTTTAATACATCTCTTCCTTTTTTCCCCTTCTTTTAGTATTTTATTATCTTTTTTCACACTTCAATTTCATATCATTATTTCATTTGGCTATTCTGAATTTTTAATTTTTTATCCTACTGGGGGGTTATTTGTTTGAAGAAAAGAACTAGTTTGTATGACACATTGTCCCCCATGTCTATAGTCAGAGAGAGTAAGGAGATAAAATAATAGTTTAAACACGGAGATAACCATGCACATTAGACAGTCTCACCTAGAAGGCATTAATTTCACCTCTGCACAGCTGGCCAATCACTGAAAGATTTCGTCCATAAAGCAACAACAGTTTTCTGACGTGTGATTTACTGTTAAGGTTGTCATGTCACATCTTGACTACTGCTCACTGGTTTGGTCTAGTGCCACCATCTCTCAGATGACTCCAAATGGCTAAGAAAAGGCAGCAATTTGTGTCCTTTGTTGTTTTACACATGGTGACACTGTACTGAACATCTGTTTTACCTCAAAATAATAGATTTGCTGTATACCTATGAGCTCGTCTGTGCATGTAACGTGATTTTTGGTTGTTTTATGTAGATATTTTGTGTTGTGTGACCCCGAAAGAATAGCCTCTGTTTCAATGAAGCTAATGGCGATCCAAATTAAAAGAGTGAAATGAAAGTGATTGAAACTTCTGTAAACCTGGCTTCATATGTTTGTTTATTTTCTTGAAACTAAAATTAGTTCTGGTAATAAAGATAAAAGGCAGATAAACTAAGTGAATGTTGGATAGAAGATATAGACTCAGCTTCTCTCTTCTCTGTCGTGATCCCAGGTGCTGTTCTTTCATGACCAGAGCTATGGGATCCACTATGAGTACACAGTGTCTCTGAACACAACTCAGGACATGAGCAATGAGGAGCAGGGGGAACCAGAGCATCTCTACATCTGGACACACAGCAGCTGGCAGGACTGCACTGTCCAGTGTGGAGGAGGTGACAGACACACACACACACACAAACACACAAACACACACATCCGCAATGAGATTTACATGCAAACTATCACTCATGGTTGCATGCACATATTACATAATGTATGTAAGATACAGTCTCTGTGGGGAAATCTGGTTGTCTTAACAGTTTAGAAATGTCATCTGGTTTGTTTCACTTTGAATTGCCTCTACCAAGGTTTCTGCCATATGTGCTAATGTTTTTGGGAATTTCATCCCTATTTTCTTAAGCCCCTTTCACACATGCAGTATATCCCTGAAATGTTCAGGAACATGTCCTGCATGGGGTCACGTGTGAATGGGAGCAGGGATCGATATTCAGGGAAATCTGTACCACCAATTTCCTAGCTCAAGACCTAGTAACATTTCAGGGGAAAAAATGGAATGGCTGTGTTGTGAATCAAGCAGTGACATTGCAAGGACAGGCACATAAAGGGTTACGTCCGTCTGACAGAAGATGCTTTCATGTGGCGCGAGCAAACCAATCACAAGATTCTGCTGATGACGTATTTGAATCTGCAACTTGTCTGCGGTGTCCTTGCCAATGCTTTCACAGGTGATTTGTCTTGTAAATTTGTTGAATATTAAATACATTACAAGAACTCAAATACAACATGGCAGCGCCCATGTTGGCAGCGGCCGTATTGGCTCATGGCATACTGTTTTTTATCTGTGTTTTTAATGGTACCATGCTCGTAATTTTGTTCTGCTTTGCATCACTGATGTTTTTGCTGAATGACAATAAAAAAGAATCTTGAACATTGGCACTGGACAAAAACAGCTACTTGACTGTCATGTTCCTGAAAATAATAAGACATCTACCGACGCACACACATACATCCGGCCTTGCACCATCTTCTTAGATTAGATGAGATTAGATTAAATAAGCTTTATGGTGGTTAGCATCAATAAGTGCTGCATTACCACCATCTGCTTAACTGTCCATTGCCCCATCTATTCCGGCATTGCCATGGCATGTGTGAAAAGGCACAAGACAGAAATGTTCCTGAATGTAGCTGCATGCCTGAAAGGTTATCTCAGTAGCTTACAGTGAACCGTGTGTGAAAGAGGCTTTAGAGAGATCAGGCAAGGTCAGGTACCATTAGACATTGTATGTGATATGGGGCTATAGAAATAAACTGGATTTGCTCCGACAGATCTCATTATTATCCTTGAGAGAGAAATTTGGTCGGCAACAATTGTGTAAAATATAGCCAAGACATTCAAAATGCCAAATTTAATGACATTGAAAATATAATAAATGTCGTAACATTAAATAGTTGAAAAAGATAATAATTAAATCAAAATGCTCTTCACTTTGTCTGCTTTATTTAGTCAAAGGCGCTGTACACCTCAGCAGAGAGCACTATTTCAAATCTCACCTTCTTCAGTCTTAACTCTATGCCCCCTCACAAACTGTTACTGTGGCAAATGTCAACTGGTGCTAATTGCCTCTGGAGATATTGTGATGCTTAGGGCTGAGTAGAAAGTAGCATGAGCACAAGAGCAGTAAGGCTGACATACCTTTGGGTCCAAGTCTACTTCCTGCCAGCTTTTGACAGCAAACACTGCTATAGAAGAGGCATTTATAAAGTTAATGCTTCTGTTTGAAACAGTGAAATGGTCCATAGGATCTGGTGTACAGACAACAGGAGGATCAGATGTATGTGTGTGTGTGTTTGTGTTTGGGCGTGTTCTTGAACATTCCCAACAATTTAAATAATAAGGCTGGTGATTTTCTGTATTTTTCTTATTGTCATCTCATGTTTGGATCCAAACCATTTAGCTGTCTCTAAACAAGCTACAGTAACCCCCTTCTCCAAGGATGAAGGAACATATCACCCAGTGCAGCGGTGTGTCTCACTGATGTGCAGTGAATAGTTTTTGGACACTAGAGCTCTTTGGCACAGAGAAATGAGATATATCACAATATTTGTAAGTAGGGTGAGTTCATTGTTGGTTTGGCTCTGCCCATGAGATTTGTTGACAATAAGAAAATATAGAAAATTGCCAGCTTTATTCTTTAAGATGCCTGAATCGCCTGATAATCAGACTGAATTGCAGTTTCGTTTTAAAGCCACATTACCAGGTTAAGGATGACAGGGCCCATCAGTCCACCACTTTGGTCCATACTGAAATATCTAAACAACTATTTGAAATCCAATTCAGTACAGAAGAGTTATGGTCAAAGATTTTCTACCTTTATATTAATATTTCGCCATTTTTTGGCGTCTAACTACCTCTGTGCAATTTGACGTATTAACTTCTTTTAAGTCTATGGGAGTAATGTTTGAAATTCATATCTCAAAAAGTAAAAGAGCTAAAGTATTCATACTTCATGGACAGGTGTCCCATGTGGAAACACTTAACTCATGAACTGTGAAGCCCATTTTTGTGAATGTCTGTTGGCTCAGTAGTTTAGAACACTGTTCGCTGATGAGCTTTAACATAGATGACAAGGTTGTGTGTTCAATAAGTGCTCACTGCAGTGCTCCTCATAATATTGCTGTCATGTATAAAGTTGCGTTCCATCTCTATCATGTACCATAAGTCTATTCCTCTCTAGCTCACTTTAACATTACTACCTAAAGTGTGGATTGCTATTCTTGTTAAATACATCTTTTCCAATTCTACAGATTGAGTCTGAGTAGTCCAGTGGTTTACACTCATGTCACTTCTTAACTCCTATTAGATCCAAAGGTTGAGAGTTCAAGCCCCGCTTAGAGCAGAGCTCAGTAGAGTTGAAGGATGAAAGAGTCCAGGTGATGTCAATCTGTTTGCTGAGCTGAACAGCTTTTTTGTCAATTTCATGCAATTGACAGACTAAATAGCAGAATCTGGCCTAGTGTTGCTATGTGACATGTTAGCTCAGTGCATAGCATATCTGTCTTACAAACATGAGATGCAGGTTCAATTCCACCCACTGCTAATTTTAATCTTGCTAGATTTTTCAATAGTGTTCAGCTTCCAGTTATGCAATCTAAATTCGCTTTCAGCAATCACACGCAATTTCTACAGAAATTGCATTTTCTAGTTGTGTGATTGCTGCCGTACATGTTTTGCCGCGTTTCAACTGCTGCATACTTTGTGCTATAAAAACCATTCAACTGCAAATCTGTGCAACTCATTCAGCAGATGTGTGCTTGTATTTTTCTGAAATGTAACATGTTTCAGTGATTTTATATAATTTTTTAAAACATTAAAATTTATAATGGCAGTCTATGGGACGGACCGTCCAACTGAGTTGGAACCTTGGTCACTTTGACACTCAACTGCTCGGAAGTCCCTTATCGTACAAACATCATTCAAACTGTAAAATGTTCACAAACCTTTGAACTTTCAAAGTTATCAGATTGTTTAGTGATATCTTTTGTAGTTTTTCAGCAATTTAAGCCCAAAGTCAGGGGTGTTTCAGAGTTTTTCAGGTCTCACCAGTGTGTCATGTGATCAGGCACAGTGGAGAGCACAGATCATTTTAGACCAGAAATGTTTTTCTAAACTGCTGTCACTCCCACAATTTTAACTCCTCAAGCACATATCTTGTCTCAGTATGTTGCCACAAGCCTCCTCTCTCTCACAATGTAAATACATTTCACATAGGACTTATAGTTTTTGAGATCTGAACCTTAATTGATAGAGAGTCGCTGTCATGTTCTCATTGCGTGATGTCACTCATGACATCATGCACTGACAGTTCAGGCCTTCTCTCATCCAATGTTACTTCCATTAGAATAGGACTCATGGTTTTTGAGTAAATGACCCGAAAGCACAGAGAGTGCTGTCCAACAGTCTCATTCACTCCAATGTAATCTGAGGTGTGAAATTCGTTTTTAAATCATACAGAAACATATCCTACATCAGTGTCGCCACTGAAGTCTCGGGTCACTAAGCTGAAGAAATTTTTTCACTGTGACTTTTAGTTTTTGAGTTATAAGAAGTTGTTCGTGCCTGATTTTGGCCTAGAAACAGATTGTCTCCCCCCATTTTCAATCACTCAGAGGGGTGCACGGTCACCATAGCAACCTGTGGCTGTGCTATGAAGCTATTTTTAGACCTCTTTTAAAGGTATATTCCACCCAAATACTGAGTTCTGTCCGACTCCTTACGCTTAAAGGTTCATTCCACCCAAATACTGAGTTCTGTCCAACTCCTTACGTTTAAAGGTTCATTCCACCCAATACTGCGTTCTGTCTAAACCCTTTAAGGTTTATTCCATCCAAAAACTGCTTACATTTTATATTCCAACTTCCATCTTTGACAGTATTATAATTTAGTTTCTGGCTTTTCTAGCAATGTATTTCAACTCTTGGCTTCGTTGGCTAATTAAGTTCAGCTTTCAATGTTGCCAGTTTTACATTTCAGCTTCAAGGAAATTCAGCAGTACGGTGCAATACATTTCAGCTTTGAGCTTTTGTAAACAAAATTCATTTCAGATTTCTGCATTTTCAGCAATGTTATTCTTTTTCTTCTTCCGGACGTTTTTTCGCAACCTTTCACCTCCTTCATACTTTTAGCTATTTCAGCCATTCAAATATCGCAATATTCAGCTCTTTAAATACTTTTATGGAGTTTTTTCGCAACCTTTTACCTCTTCCATACTTTCAGCTATTTCAACCAAATATCAAAATATTCTGCTTTGTAAGTACATTTATGCAGTTTTTTTTCACAACCTTTCACCTCTTTCATACTTTCAGCTATTTCAACCATTCAAATATCAAAATGTTCAGCTCTTCAAGTACTTTTGTGCAGCAATTTTTTGCGATTCATTTCAGCTGGCAGCATTCACACGCATTTTCCGCAGGAAATGCATTTTCTAGTTATGATTCTTCTTCCATATGTTTTTCACAACCTTTCAACTCCTCCATACTTTGTAACGGGTATAGGATGGACCCAATAGCAGCACAAATGACACTGGTGTAAACTTTGCAGTCTTTATTTCACACGATGTCAAGGCAATATTCGCACGGTCAGAGAAACACAGTCCTAATGAGTATGGCTCCACCGGAAATTGAACCCCGATCTTCCACTCCCACAGCAGACAAAGACCAGGGAACAGGCAGGCAGAACTCAGAGTCAGGGACAGAAGGCTGGTGGGTTTACCGGGGCAGAGACGAGGAACGATGGTCGAAGACAAGCTGATCAGGAACCAGGAAGGCAGTCCAGTGAAGAAAGCAAGATGACTTAGCATAGTAGCGTAGACAATCTGACAAGGAGGGAGTGGGCCGAGGCAGCTTATATACAGGCTTGATTGCAGATGATGAGCAGGTGGGAGCGCCAGGTGAAGGTGGTTGAACTAATGAGGGGTGTGGCAGAGCAGAGAGTGAGACTGAATGATTGGATAATTCCCACAGCAACAGGTGAGGGGGAGAGCAGACTCTGACACTTTCAGCTATTTCAACCATTCACATATCAAAATGTTCAGCTCTTTGATGACATTTATGCTTGTATTCAGCTTTTTTACACCTTTTATACTTTTTAAAATATTCAGCTTTTTCCAAAAAAATTTCTGCCATTGAAATGAATGGACGGAATGTTCAAATCCTCCTCAACCCACCCCACTTTGACATTCAACTACTTCCACATACTTTCATCCAGAGACTTCATTTCAGTTTTAAATGGATCACAAGACTTTCAGCTATTAAACTTGTATTCAGCTTTTTGATATCTTTTACGGTTTTTACACAATCACAGTTGAAGTTTTATGAAATTTTCAGCCCTTCTCAGACTTTTACATTAGTGTGTATTGCACGGAATGTTCAGACTCAGAGTGCGTGGTGTCACTCATGATATCACGCACTGACAGTTCAGGCCTTCATATTTTATCAAAAATCTTCAAAAAATCTTACTTCCACATCTTACACTCTACAAGCACAATTTATACAAAAAAATGTAGACAAACTTGTCCTCTCTCATCCAATGTTACTTCCATTAGAATAGGACTCACGGTTTTTGAGTAAATTGCCCAAAAGCACAGAGAGTGCTGTCCAACAGTCTCATTCACTCCAATGTAATCTGAGGTGTGAAATTCATTGTCAAAAACGGAGACAATGGTCAAATATAAGTTATCACAGCTCCTTTATTTTAAATCATACAGAAACATATCCTACATCAGTGTCACCACTGAAGTCTCGGGTCACTCATGCTGAAGAAGTTTTTTTACTGTGACTTTTAGTTTTTGAGTTATATGAAGTTGTTCGTGCCTGATTTTGGCCTAGAAACAGATTGTCTCCCCCCATTTTCAATTACTCAGAGGGGTGCACAGTCACCATAGCAACCTGTGGCTGTGCTGTGAAGCTATTTTTAGACCTCTTTTAAAGGTATATTCCACCCAAATACTGAGTTCTGTCCGACTCCTTACTTTTAAAGGTTCATTCCACCCAATACTGTGTTCTGTCTAAACCCTTTAAGGTTTATTCCATCCAAAAACTGCTTACTGTCCAACTACTTATATGCATTTGTTCTCTCGGTCTTTTCAGGCATTTTATATTCCAACTTCCATCTTTGACAGTATTATAATTTAGTTTCTGGCTTTTCTAGCAATGTATTTCAACTCTTGGCTTCTTTAGCTAATTAAGTTCAGCTTCTTATGTTGCCAGTTTTACATTTCAGCTTTTAGGAAATTCAGCAGTACGGTGCAATGCATTTCAGTTTTGAGCTTTTCATACTTTCAGGTATTTCAACCATTCAAATATCAAAATATTCAGCTCTTTAAGTACTTTTATGCAGTTTTTTCACATCCTTTCACCTCTTTCATACTTTCAGCTATTTCAGACATTCAAATATCACAATATTCAGCTCTTTAAATATTTTATGCAGTTTTTTTGCAACCTTTCACCTCTTTCATACTTTCAGCTATTTCAATCATTCAAATATCAAAATATTCAGCTCTTTAAGTACTTTTATGCAGTTTTTTCACATCCTCTCACCTCTTTCATACTTTCAGCTATTTCAGACATTCAAATATCGCAATATTCAGCTCTTTAAATATTTTATGCAGTTTTTTTGCAACCTTTCACCTCTTTCATACTTTCAGCTATTTCAATCATTCAAATATCAAAATATTCAGCTCTTTAAGTACTTTTATGCAGTTTTTTCACATCCTTTCACCTCTTTCATACTTTCAGCTATTTCAGACATTCAAATATCGCAATATTCAGCTCTTTAAATATTTTATGCAGTTTTTTTGCAACTTTTCACCTCTTTCATACTTTCAGCTATTTCAATCATTCAAATATCAAAATATTCAGCTCTTTAAGTACTTTTATGCAGCAATTTTTTGCGATTCATTTCAGCTGTCAGCATTCACACGCATTTTCCGCAGGAAATGCATTTTCTAGTTTATTATTATTCTTCCGTACGTTTTTTGCAAGCTTTCAACTCCTCTATACTTTGAGCGACAGAAACCATTCAAATATCAAATGTTCAGCTCCTTCAGGACATCTATACTATTACTTTTCAGCTTTCTATCATAATCCATTGATTTTATATCAATTTTTTTAATATTAAAATTTATAATGGAAAGTCTATGGGAGGAATGTTTGAAAGCTAATATCTCAAAAACTAAAAGTGTTAGACTATTCATATTTGAATGGTGAAAGGTGTCTCATCTGAAAATGCTTAACATATTAAAATCTAGTATCAATAGCGCCACCTTGTGGTCAGTTATTAAATGTTTTGCGTTTTGGCTAATAACTCATGAACGGTAAGTCCTATCACAAAAATATGTGGTGAGCATGTTCCTTGGATGATGCTGATTAGATTGATATAGGCCACGCCCATTTGCGCCTTTGAATTTTTTCTGCCATTTGTTTTTTTTAAATTAACATATGTTTTGCTTCTGTTGGCACATATTTCATCCAATCTTCACCAAACTTGGTACATACCATGTTTAGAGGACCCCGAACAAAACGTATTAATTTGTTGTCAGATATCACGTATGATTTGTCTGTTATTGGTTAGCAAAGTTTTGAAGGCGTGGCATAATGTACTTAATGGTCAATAACTCCTCAATACTGAATCGGATTTCGACCAAGTTTAGGAATGTTGTACACAAGGTGACCTTACAGAAGTGTGTAACATTTCATTAAATTCTGCCCAAAGGGGGCGCTAAAGTAAGTTTTTAACATGCTATTTCTGCAATTCTGTTGTCTTTAATGAAGTGAAACTTGGTAGATAAGTTTTCCATGAGAATCTGCACAACATACTGAATTATGGCACCAATAGCCCCACCTCGTGATCATAAATAAAACACCACTGTACAACTTATTAACTGTTGAATCTGTTAAATGTAACATGCCATGGTAATCAACTTGTATTCATACAGATGGGGATCCTGAATGAGTCTTTAGTATTTTCAGCAATGCTTTGCGATTTATTTCAGTATTCAGCATTCACACGCATTTTCCGCAGGAAATGCATTTCTAGTTATTCTTCTTTTGCTTCTTATTCTTCCGTACGTTTTTTGAAAGCTTTCAGCTCCTCTATACTTTGAGCGACATAAACCATTCAAATATCAAAATATTCAGCTCTTTCAGGACATCTATGCTTTCAGCTTTCTATCATAATCCATTGATTTTATATAATTTTTTTTATTATTAAAATTTATAATGGAAAGTCTATGGGAGGAATGTTTGAAAGCTAATATCTCAAAAACTAAAACTGCTAGAATATTCAAATTTGAGGTACAGGTGTCCCATCTGAAAATGCCTAACTTATTAAAGGATGGTACCAATAGCGCCACCATGTGGTCAGTTATGAAGTGTTTTGTGTTTTGGATAATAACTCATGAACGGTAAGTCCTATCAAAGAAATATTTGGTCAGGATGTTCCTTGGATGATGCTGATTAGATTTACTTATCGTTCAGGAGTTATTAGCCAAAATGCAAATCATTTAATAACTGACCACATGGTGGCGCTATTGGTACCATGTTTGAATACTGTAAGTATTTTCTGATGGGACACGTATTAAATACCTTAAATATTAACATTCTACCCCTTTTAGTTTTTGAGATATTAGCTTTCAAACATTCCTCCCATAGATTTTCCATTATAAATTTTAATATTAAAAATATATATATAAAATCACTGGAATATGATAGAGAGCTGAAAAGTAATAGCATAAATGTCCTTAAAGAGCTGAACATTTTGATATTTGGATGGTTTCTGTTGTTCAAAGTATAGAGGAGTTGAAAGCCTGCAAAAAATGTACGGAAGAATAAGAAGAACTAGAAATGCATTTCCTGCGGAAAATGCGTGTGAATGCTGAATACTGAAATGAATCGCAAAGCACTGTTGAAAATACTAAAGACTCGTTCAGGATCCCCATCTGTACGAATACAATTTGATTACCATGGCATGTTACATTTTACAGATTTGGCAGTTGATAAGTTGTATGGTGGTGTTTATGACTTCAAGGTGGGACTATTGGTGCCATAATTCAGTATGTTGTGCAGATTCTCATGGAAAACTTATCTACCAAGTTTCACTTCATTAAAGACAACAGAATTGTAGAAATAGCAAGTTAAAAAGTTACTTTTTAGTTACTTTTTATTTACTTTTTTCCTGAATGAGCCTTTAGTGTTTTCAGCAATGCTTTGAGAATTATTTCAGTATTCAGCATTCACTCGTATTTTCTGCAAGAAATGCATTTCTAGTTATTATTATTATTTCGCTGTTTTTCATCATCCAACTAGTCCTACATGATTTGTCGTATCAACTTCGTTTCAAAGTCAAATTACTATTAGTGCCATTGCTTTGCTATTACTTTTCTTATCTCTAATGTAGTCCATTGATTTTACATAATTTTTTAAAGCATTAAAATTTATAATGGAAAGTAAATGGGAGCAATGTTTGAAAGCTCATATCACAAAAACTAAAAGTGCTAAAGTGTTCAAACTTGATTTACAGGTGGCCCATGTGGAATAGCTTAACATATATTAAAATAGGACCTATAGCACCACCATGTGGTCAGTTATTACATGTTTTACGTTTTGGCTTATAACTTATGAGCCATGAGTCCTATCCAAACAATTTTTGCACAATGTATTCCTTGGATGGTATCAAGTAGACTGATATAGGCCATACCCATTTGCGCCTAGAAAATTTTTCCGCCATTTTTTATTTTTTTTAGAGACACTTTTTTTTTTTTGGCTTCTTTTGGCACATTTTTCATCCATTCTTTACCAAACTTGGTAATACCATATTTAGATGATCCCGAACAGAGCTTTTGTCTTCATTTTTTGGTATCACTTACCATTTGTCTGTAATTGAATACCAAACTTTTGAAGGCATGGCCTGATGCATTTAACAGGTATAACTCTTCAATACTGAATTAGATTGCAACAAAATTATTTGGGAATGTTGTACATAACACCACACTGCAAGTGTGTAACATGACATAAAATTCTGCCCACAGAGGGTGCTAAAGTAGCATTATGCATTGATATTTCTTCAATTCTGTTTTCTTTAATGTAATGATACTCAGTACATAGGTAATCCATGTGAATTTCTTTGACATACTGAACCATGGCACCAATAGTACCACCTTGTGGTCATTACGATAAAACACCATACTACTTTATAACTTTTAAACATAATATTCCATGGTAACAATTTCAGCAAAGTTGTACAGATATGGATCCTGAACAAGTCTGTTTTATTTAATACAGTTTCACCTTTAGGTGGTGCGACAGCATTTGAAAGAACTGCTGCTGGAGCAGAAACTGGCGGCAGCAGAGTCAGTAGCAGGAACTGGCAGGAGTTACCAGCAGTAGTGGCAGCAGCTGGTAGCTTGCAGCTTTCACACACAAGTTCTTCAGAAATTGCAGAATTTTCTAGTTATTATATATTATTTAACCCTTTTTTGTTGTTTAACTACTTCTATACAATTTATCATACAAAATTTGTTTAAAAATCAAAATATACATCACGTTAAGTCAATGTATGCTATTACTTTTCTTTATTGCAACATGTTTCAGTTATTTTATATAATATATGATAATAAATACCTCAGGATGAGACTTGTTTTTCAAGTCTGATCTGCCATTCAAATTTGAATTTTTTTTAAAAAAAATTGTGAAGACAGTTTTTTGCTTCTTTTGGCATATATTTCATCTAATCAACACTAAGCTTTAAACATACCATATTTAGATAACTCTGAACAAAGCTTATGTGTTTGTTTCTTGGTATCACTGTTTGTTTATAATTGGTTACCAATTGTCTTTAATGAAATGAAACTTGGTAAACAAATTCTCCATTTTATTGTGCACAACATACTGAAACATGACACCAATAGCCCCACCTTGTGGCCATTAGTGAAACACCACTGTACCACTCATTAAGTTCCATATCTCTTAAATATAATATTCCATGGTGACCAAATTCTGTAAAATTGCACAGATGGGGATGCTAAAAAAGTCTGTGACATTTGATAGAAATTGCAGAATTTTCTAGTTATTGTGTGTCTGAAATGAAATGAAAGTCTGAAATGAATTTTGCTTGAAAAAATAAAAGCTGAAAGGTAGAACTTGTAGAAATGGAAGCTCAACTGCATTACCTTAAGACGGTAAGAGTTCAAATAAATTGCTAGAAAAGGTGGAAAGTAACGTGTGTGATGAAAGTTTAAATAAATTTCCTAAAAAGGCTTAAAGAAGAAATGCTTTATATAAATATCACATAGATGAACTGTATTGCTAAACCCTTAATAACGGAAAAGGCATTAGCCTAAATAACTGAGATTTGCCAAGCATTGCTGAAAATGCAGAAATTTCAAAAGAATTGCTAGAATTGAAAGCTGAACTGCATTATTATAGGAAGCTGTGAGCTGAAATGCATTGCTAAAGAGCTGGAGGCTAAACTGTAATATTTTCACTACCATTGTAATAAATTGTTGAAAAGCTTAATATATTCAAAAGTATGAAGGGTAGAAAAAAGTTCAATGGACGCATAAATATCCTTCGAGAACAAGTATAACATTTGAATTATTTCTATAGCTTAAAATATGCAAAAGTAGTAGTCGACCAAAAAACATACAGAAGAATAAATTGCAATGCATTGCTGAAAATGCAGAAATCTAAAATGAATGACTTATTTTGAAATTCAGCCTTGTCTATGGCCTGCTGATGAGTTCCTATTACGATCTGAGGCTTTCATTTTGAAAAACAAGTCTCATCCTGAGCTTGCTGTTAAGATACAGTTGCTGTCTGGGACGTTTATTTTGAAAAACCAGGTCCATCCAGGTTAACAGAGTGAACATTAGGGGCTTTTATTGAAAAGTCTGGTTCATCCTGACTTCCCTGTTATGATAAAGTTACTGTATTGCGCTTTTATTTTGAAAAAACAGCCTCATCCTAAGTTCCCTGTTAAGATACAGTTGCTGTCTAGGCCTCCTAATTTGAAAATCAAGATCCATCCTGAGCTTCTTGTTAAAATACAGTTGCTCTATGGGGATTTGAAAGCATGTATGGGTGAGTGAGAGAGAGTGTATGTGTGTATCAGAATTCGTGTGTGAAGTGTGTTAGTGTGTGTGTATTTTTTGAAACTATCAGAGATTAGACATTAAGTATATTTTGGTAGAATAAACCTTTAAAACTATAAGTCAGTAGACAGAAAGTAGTATTTGGGTGGAATAAACATTTAAAACTATAAATCGTTAGTTATCTCCTACATTGCATGTAGGAGATAACTATCACTTCCTGTGTCCACGATGTGGCGCTAGAGAACACCCACTAAGTACACGTCATTTTGCTGTATATCGTGTAGACCACACCATGTAAATTTCATGTCAATCAGATGATGTTTGTAACATAAAGCTGATTTCTTGTTGTCAGTAGGTGGCACTATGACAGTGACCAAATATTGACATGTAGATGTGTTCAGGCCTGGACTCTTATCAAGCATGAGAAATTTGAGGCAGACTGAGGCAATGTAATGTGGAGTTCAATTTAGCATTGCAAAGGTCTTTACATGTAACCTATCAATAAGATGTGACTCGGTTTAAATTTCTAGGAGTTGTTCGTTAAAATACAACACCTGTCAATGGCTTCACTTTGCAAAATTGATTCAAAATGGCTGACTTCCTGTTAGACTTAGGTTGTGGCTCCAAGAGGCGTTTTTTAAGTCTGGAGATGATACATCTGCCTACCAAATTTCATAAAATTACGTCAAAATTAAATGTGGGGACTTTGACTTTGAAATTTAGGGGGCGTCTTTGAGCCATTTGCCACACCCATGACAAAGATCCATATACAGTATGAAGTTACGCTACTTCTGATGCATGTCCAAACAGAAGGAAGCAGCTTAGTTGGCCAAAATTAAAGCCACAAGCATCAATGAGTAGGTTTCAGCCTTCACAAAAATAAAGGTGAGCAAACTTATTTCAGCTACTTTAATCCTGTTTAAGGAAGAAGCAAGACCAGTCACACACTTGTTTCATCAACACAAAGCCTTTAGCACTTAACAATCGCGCAAGTTCCACCATTCGTCCCGCCTTCATTGGATTTGTGAGTTTAATGAGGATTGCTCAAAAGCATCAAAGCAGCAAAAGTATTGAGTTATGAGAAAATATGTGATAGGCAACGCCCACTTGCACTGATCAATATGGCACTTTAGGTTTTGGTTAACACTTGCTCCCAGAGCATGCACACCAATTTTGGTGAAATTCTGTCCATTGGATTTTCAGATACGTGTTTGTGGTATTTTTGGTGCCCCCTATGGGTCAGACTCAAAATGCTTTGGTAGACCTATTGCCAATCATGGACTGAATTTATGTACCAAAATTTATGATGAGAAATTATTAATGGGTTAAGGCCAATAATTGCTAAGCCACATCCTTTGCAAAGAAATTGTGGTTGAAGTCGGCCATGTTTTTTTATGGATCTCGCTCATTTACAGTAGAAATGTGTATCTCAGTCCCGCAACGCTCTATACACACCAGCAAGCATGGCTCATCTCCTCAGGTAATGGTGAGGTGGTATCTTCTGTCTTTAGTAACAGGCTATGTACCACAGCCCTTTAAAGTAGCTGTAATTAAACCTCTTCTTAAGAAGCCTACTTTTGATTCAGGTGTTTTAGCCAATTATAGACCTATATCTAACCTTCCATTTCTATCTAAGATCCTTGAGAAAGCAGTCTCTAATCAGTTATGTGACTTTCCACATAACAATAGTTTATTTGAGGATTTTCAGTCAGGATTTAGAGCGCATCATAGCACAGAGACAGCACTGGTGAAAGTCACAAATGACCTCCTAACTGCATTGGACAAAGGATTTGTCTCTATACTTGTCCTGTTAGATCTTAGTGCTGCATTCGACACAATTGACCATCAAATCCTTTTGCAGAGACTGGAACATTTAATTGGCATTAAAGGAACCACATTAAGCTGGTTTAAGTCCTATTTATCAGACCGATTTCAGTTTGTACATGTTAATGATGAATCCTCCATGAAGGCAAAAGTTAGACATGGAGTTCCACAAGGTTCTGTACTTGGACCAATTCTATTCACCTTATATATGCTTCCTTTTGGTAATATTATTAGGAAACACTCCATAAATTTTCATTGTTACGCAGATGACACCCAATTATATTTATCAATGAAGCCAGATGAACCCAATCAGTTAAACAAACTCCAAGCATGCCTTAAGGACATAAAGACCTGGATGACCTGCAATTTTCTACCACTAAATACAGATAAAACTGAAGTTATTGTGCTTGGCCCTAAACACCTTAGAAACACATTATCTAGTGATATAGCTACTCTGGATGGCATTACCCTGGCCTCCAGCACCACCGTAAGGAATCTGGGAGTTATCTTTGATCAGGATATGTCCCTTAATTCCCACATGAATCAAATTTCAAAGACTGCCTTTTTTCACTTTCGTAATATCACAAAAATCAGGCACATCCTGTCCCTAAAAGATGCAGAAAAACTAGTTCACGCATTTGTTACTTCTAGGCTGGATTATTGCAATTCCTTATTATCAGGCTGCCCTAACAAGTCTCTAAAGACTCTCCAGCTGGTCCAGAATGCAGCTACACTGTACTGACTAAAACTAGAAAAAGAGACCACATTTCTCCCATTTTAGCTTCGCTACATTGGCTTCCTGTAAAATCTAGAATAGAATTTAAAATCCTTCTCCTAACTTACAAAGCGCTTAATAGTCAGGCACCATCATATCTTGAAGAGCTCATAATACCGTATTATCCCACTAGAACACTGCGCTCCCAGTATGCAGGCTTACTGGTGGTCCCCACAGTCTTTAAAAGTAGAATGGGAGGCAGAGCCTTCAGCTATCAGGCTCCTCTTCTATGGAACCATCTACCAGATTCAGTCCGGGGTGCAGACACCCTCTCTATGTTTAAGAGTAGGCTTAAAACTTTCCTTTTTGATAAAGCTTATAGTTAGGGCCGACCAGGCTCGCCTTGGATCAGCCCTTAGTTATGCTGCTATAGGCCTAGACTGCTGGGGGACTTCCCATGATGCACTGAGCTCCTCTCTCCTCCTCCTCCTCTCCATCTGCATGCATTCATGTAACATCAATGCATGTCACTAACTTTGCTTCTTCCCCGGAGTTTTTTGTGCTTTCTCATCTCACAGAAAAACCTGACTCCCGGGCCGAACCTTCGCGGTCCTTCACAGTCCTGATGGCATCCTTCCCTGGCTGTTGCTGCTTGTGCTTGTTGTTGTTTGTTGTTGTCATTGTTTTTCTTCTGTCCCCCCTCCCCCTTTCCCTCTCTCTTTCTCTCTCTCAACCCAACCGGTCAAAGCAGATGGCCGCCCACCAAGAGCCGGGGTCTGCTTGAGGTTTCTACCCGTTAAAGGGGAGTTTTTCCTTACCGCTGTCGCCAAGTGCTTGCTCATGGGGGAATTGTTGGGTCTCTGTAAATTAAAGAGTACGATCTTGACCTGCTCTATGTGAAAAGTGCCTTGAGATGACTTCTGTTGTGATATGGCGCTATATAAATAAAGATTGATTGATTGATTGATTGATTGATGACTCTGGCTGTATGACACCTCCTGTATAGTATTGTATAATGAATAAGAATCTAAACATGTAGAGTGCCTAAAACTTACTCAGGGGTGACAAACTTAAAGGGTTGTGTATGTGTGTGTGTGTGTGTGTGTGTGTATATGTGTGTGTGTGTGTGTGTTTGTGTGTGTATATGTGTGTGTGCAGGTGAGAGGAAGACAGTGGTTTCCTGTATGAGGATAGCCAATAAAACCATGGAGGTGGTCAACAATAGTTACTGTCAACCCGAGAACCGGCCACAGCCCCAAGTACGACCCTGCAACTCTCACCCCTGCCAATACCGGTGAGACACACACTATCTCTCCCTCTCTTACATACACACACACACACACACACACACACACACACACACACACACACACACACACACAAACACACACACACACAAACACAAAGCATTTTTTCTATTTTTGTGGGGATTTTTACTAACACACAACACAAACAAACACACACAGACAATTCTGTGTCATGTCTGTGTCATTCCTGATTTTCAAAATAGAAGTCCAATATGGTAAACATATCATATCAGGCAAGTCAGGATAAGCCAGGGTGTGAGAGCTGTGTGAGAGCTGTGTGAGAGCTGTGAGAGAGCTGCGAACACTGTTTACTCTTTACTTATTATTGTGTGAGAGCTGTGAAGCAATCACACATTGTTCTTCTTATCCTTTGTTCTTCTTTTTATTATTTCATGTTCCATACATTTTTTGGCCCCTTTCAACTGCTGCATACTTTGTGCTATAAATTGATTACCAAACTTTTGGCGTGGCCTGATGCACTTAATGGACCATAACTCTTCAATACTACCCACAGGGGGTGCTACTGTAATGTTATAAATTGACATTTCTACAATTCCAGTGTCTTTAATTAAATGAAACTTGGTATACAAGTTCTCCATGACAATGTGCATGACACATTGAAACATGGCACCAATAGCCCCACCTTGTGGCCTTTAGTGAAACACCACCATAGTACTTATTAAGTTCCATGTCTCTTTTTTTTAAGGTTACAATAAAATAGTACACAGTAAAAAGTTATATTAAATTGTGCAGGAGAGGAAGGAAGCCCAGAGGGCTTACATGAAGTCCTCCCCTTCATTTCAACAAGTCATTAAAAAAATACTGAGTCATAAAACAATATAACATCAAATAGACAAAAAAACGAGTATAGCAGAAAAGAAGAGAAAAATAAAAAATAATCAAAACAGAAATTTGAACACTTCATATGTGCAAGAGGTGTAATACATACCCAGTCACACAAAATTCTATTTTGATATAAGATCGTTTTTAAATGTGTTTTAAATGTTATTAAAGAAGATGACAACTTCAGAGTAGTACTTTGTGAATTCAATTCCTTTAAATTTGATTAAAAAAAATTGATGATTGGAAGTGTGACAATAAAGTACATGAAAGTCCTTTGATTGCCTCTTTGAATTAGAGTGAATGTCTGATGATAAAAGGGAAAAATTATGAAATGTATCTGGAAGATTTTGCTTGTGATATATGAATTTGAACATAAACACACATGTTAGAGGAATATTTATAGATTAAATTTCCTAAACAAAGGTGCAGATGGCTCTTGGCTAGTGGAGTTTGAAATCATTCTTAAAAATCTTTTTTGGATTAAAAGTAACTGAGGTGTGAAGGATTTGTAGCAGCCCAAACAATATTACAATAATCGATATATGGATAGATTAGACTATAATACAGAGTTAAATAAGAAGAAGGATGAATCAGAGAACAAACTTTCCTCAATATTCCAATCATTTTCATTGACTTTTTGCAAACATGTTCAATATGTTTTTTCCAAGTAGGTCTTGGATCTACAGTAACTCCTAAGAATTTAGTAAATGGGACTTGAAACATTCCTGTATCATAAATGAATATTTTAGCATCATCTTTTAAATATTTTTTGTTTGTATCGCAAAATATCATAAAAATAGATATTTTGACATTCAGAGTGAGTTTGTTCATCCAAAACCATTTAGAAATGAAGGACATTCCATTGTTTGCGTGCTGGATTAGTGATTTGAAATCATCATGAGTAGCTATGAGATTAGTATCATCAGCAAATAAAATAGGAAAAAAATCTTTGCTAACCATGGGCAAGTCATTAATGTAAATCAAGAATAGCAGTGGACCAAGGATAGAATCTCGGGGTAATGCACAAAGTAATTTTAATCTATTTGAGATGCATTTATGGATACAAATTGTTCTCTATTGTTTAAATAACTGGCTATCCATTCGAGTGCAACATCATGTAATCCATATTTGTTAAGCTTGGAAATAAGAATATTGTGGTTAATTGTGTCAAGTGCTTTGAATAAGATGCTGAGTGCAATTTTTTTTTCATCCAAGGCAATAGAAATCTTGTTGACAAGCTGTAACAGTGCCAATTCTGTTGAGTATTTTTTTTGACAACCATATTGATGTTTGTACAGGATATTGTTCTCAACTAAGTGCTTTGAGAGTTTTGCATAAACGAGATTCTCCAGAATTTTTGAAAAACAAGGTAATATAGAGATTGAATGATAATTTGTAAAGGTATCATGATCACGTGATTTATAAAGGGGTATAACTTTAACAACTTTGAGATCGTGTGGCACAACACCTGTTCGTAAGGATAAGGAGAAAATATGGATAAGAGGCTCAATGACTGAATTAATAATTTCTTTTATCAAGTTACTTCTGATTCCATCATGTCCCTCAGCAAAATCCTTTAGCTTCATAATAATACTATGTATTTCTTTAGCAGTGGGTGGCTCAAAATCGCAAAGTGAGGAAAATTTACCCGTAATTAAATCAGTTGGAGTCTCATTAAAATTCATGGCTAAGGAAAATCCTACATTTATAAAAAAAATTATCGAAACCCTCAGTATCTCCCTGCGGTTAAGAGGAATTCCATCACTCCCCAACATTTCAGATGGCCCAACAACAGGAGCTTTTTTTCTATTTAGTAATTGATTGATAAGTTTCCATGATGACTTAATATCATTAGAGGCTTGGGTGAATTTCTCTGAAAAATATTTCTTTTTGGTTTTTCTTAATAATTGGGTAAAATTATTATTAAATAAATATTAAATAAATTATTTTGGTACTTCTTATCTTCCAGATTTGGAGGAGTGGGATTCATAACAAATTTCTTATATAATTTGTTCTTTACAATAGAGAATGTTTTTAATTCTTCAGTCAGCCAAGGTTTCCCATTTGGAGTCATTTGTTTTTGTCCTTAATTAATGGAAAACATTTGTTAAAAACAGAATTGAAAACAGCTAAAAATGTGTGATAACCTCTTTCAACATCTTGTTGATGGTAAACCTCATCCCATGAAACTTCATTTATCAATGACTTGAAAGATTCAATATTCTTTCTGGAAAACTTGATATTTTGTGATCTCTTGTGGAGTATTTTTAGATTTGCTGTGCTTACTGAAATACTGGAAGATGATCAGAAATATCAGTCAGCAATAATCCTGCACTAATATTGTAATCTTAGTAATTAATTAATATGTTGTCAACAAGTGTAGCAGATGAACTTGTTATTCTAGTAGGTGTATAAATCAAGGGATAAAAATAAGTTGAAGAAAGTAAATTGAGAAAATCAACAGTAGATGACAATCATCTCTGAGGAAATTAATATTGAAATCACCAAGTAACATACACATTTTCCCTTCCTTACATTCAATTCAAGGGTACAGTAAAGGTTATCCATGAAAGTGCTGATGTCAGAATCAGATGATCTATAAATACATCCAATTATAATACTTTTGCCATCAAATAGTGAACAACAGGGAATTTCGATGAACAATGATTGTATATCAGTCTTATCTAAATTAAAGCTAAGTTCTTTTCTTTCAATGAAGTTAAAAGTGTTTTGGTAAATAAATTGAGACTCCACCTCCTACTCTGTTCTTTCTGCAAGAATGAACAGCATTGAATTTTGACATTATGCTACATCCTCATTAAGCCAAGTTTTTGATAAAGCAATCACTGAAAAGGTATGCTTTCTAGTGGATAAATATCGACTGATTGATTAATACTTCTTTATCCTCAGATTGGCTTTGGGTTAAATAATTAAACCGATCCTCATAAACTGACAATTATCAATTATCAAGATTATTGTCAGGATCAAAGTATTCATTGTAAATGGTAATATTATCATTATTTAGGTCAAAAGGGTTGAAAACTAAAACATCACTTACACAGGAACCAGAGTCGTCAATAATATTGATATTAGTGCTAGAATATTCAGCGGAGCAACTCATGATTCAGTAGGGTGACTAAAAACAGCACAGCAAAACATCTCTAGTTTGGTCGAGGAGGGTGAACAACTAACTTGTCATACTTCTAGTAGGCAATGTTGCCTTTCAGTCTCTCAGCTGAGTTAGGGCAGCAGATCTTTCCTCTTCAGTTGGACACTTTCTGAAAAGTCTTCATTAATAAAAAAAAGTTAGTACCCTTGAGGTTCTTTGCACATTTCATGATTTCTTCCTTATCCTTAAACCGGGGTAGTTTCAGCTCAATAGATCTTGGATGTCCAGTGTGTCCATAATTTTCTATGCGATGTGCTCTCTCAATTTCAATGAGCTTAGGGTCAATTTTGAGGTGGTCAGAGAAAAGCTTTTTTGCTTTGCTCTCAGTGTCAGACCATGATTTTGAATCTGGTATGCCATCAATGACCAGATTATTTCTCCTGGATTGGTTTTCCAGGTAATCCAGTTTTGTAAACAGGTCATTAGTGGCTGTTTGGTGACCTGAGAGACTCTCTGTTATAGCTCTGATTTCCTCCATGCTTTTCTCCTTGTTGGCATTCAAGTCATCGAAGTCAGAGTGTAGTGTAGACTGGCTTTTAGCTGCTGAATATCCTTAGACATGCTTGAAATGTCTTTGACAGGGCCATCAACACGGGAGATGGTAGAATCAACAAATTTGTAAACATGACTAATAACTCTTTTCTTGTTGCTCAAGTAGTTCTTTGTAAAAAGTCATCTGCTGTTCCAGCAGCTCATGAACCACAGACAGAGTGACAGGTTCTTCTTTACCTCTTCTAGACATTTTGATTTCTGAGTTCATCAAGATTTAGATTTGAGGAGCTGACTCTGAGGAGAAAGTCAAAGAAGGAAGGCAGGTATGGAGGATGAAAGATCCCGTAGGCCCAGACTGTCAATCAAAAAAATCTCTTTATGGGTTGATCATCCACACATTAGGAACTCTTCACCATATATTACTTGGAAATTTGATTAAAAACTGTTTATATGATTTTAAAAAATATTTAAATAGGTCCAGAAATACAAAAATATAATATAAATGGCTTGTAGCCAAAGTTCATGCTGCTGCCGGACAGGAAGTAGGAAGTCAGAATATTAAATATAATATTCCATGGAGACCAAATTCAGTAAAGTTGTACAGATGGGGATGTTGAACAAATCTGTAGCATTTGATACAGTTTCACCAAAAACTGTGGTCACAGAAGAAACTTGCGATGGCAGCATCAGCACCAGCAACAGTTAGCAGCTGCCAGCCTCAGCAGCAGCAGTTAACAGTTTGCAGCTCTCATACGCAATTTTCATCAGATTACATTTGACTATATGAGACTGTTTGACAGCACTCTCTGTGCTTTCGGGCGATTTACTCAAAAAGTGTAGGTCCTATTTTAATGGAAGTATCATTGGATGAGAAAGGACAAGATTGTCTACATTTTTTAGTATAAATTGTGCTTGTACAGTGTAAGATGTGGAAGTAAGATTACAATGTTTTGAAGATTTTTGATAAAATTTGAAGGCCTGAACTGTCAGTGACATAATGCACTCTGAGTCTGAACATTCTGTGCAATACACACTAATGTAAAAACCTGAGAAGGGCTGAAAATTTCATAAAACTTGAACTGTGATTGTGTAAAAACCATAAAAGATATCAAAAAGCTGAATACAAGTTTAATAGCTGAAAGTCTTGTGACCCGTTTAAAGCTGAAATGAAGTCTCTAGCTGAAAGTATGTGGAAATAGTTGAATGTCAAAGTGGAGTGGGTTGAAGAGGATTTGAACATTCCGTACATTCATTTCAAGGGCAAAATTTTTTTGGAAAAAGCGGAATATTTTAAAAAGTATGAAAGATATTAAAAAGTTGAATACAAGCCTAAATGTCCTTAAAGGGCTGAACATTTTGATATCTGAATGGTTGAAATAGCTGAAAGTATGGAGGAGTTAAAAGGCTACAAAAACGTACGGCATAATGATAAACTAGAAAATGAAAATTTCCTGCAGAAAAGGCGTGTGAATGCTGACAGCTGAAATGAATCGCAAAACATTGCTGAAAATCCAGAAATCTGAAATGGATTTTGTTTAAAAAAGCTGAAAGCTGAAATGCATTGCACTGAACTGCTGAAAAACTTAACGTAAGTACTTAAAACGTAAGTAGTTGGACAGAATACAGTATTTGCGTGTAATAAACCTTTAGGGCTAAGTAGTTAGAAAGAATGCAGTATTTGGGTGGAATAAACCTTTAAAGGTAAGTAGTTAGAATGCGGCTTTTAGGTGGAATAAACCTTTAAACCTAAGTAATTAGACAGAACTCAGTATTTGGGTGGAATAAACCTTTAAAACACGTCTAAAAATAGCTTCACAGCACAGCCACAGGTTGCTATGGTTACAGTGCACCCCTTTAAGTGATTTAAAATTGGGGGAGACAATCTGTTTCTAGGCCAAAATCAGGCACGAACAACTTCCTATAACTCAAAAACTAAAAGTCACAGTGAAAAAACTTCTTCAGCATGAGTGACCCGAGACTTCAGTGGCGATACTGATGTAGGAATGTTTCTGTACGATTTAAAATAAAGGAGCTGTGATAACTTATATTTGACCATCGTCTCCATTTTTGACAACGAATTTCACACCGCAGATAACATTGGAGTGAATGAGACTGTTTGACAGCACTCTCTGCGCGTTCGGGCAATTTACTCAAAAACTGTGAGTCCTATCTTAATGGAAGCAACATTGGATGAGAGAGGACAGTAAGGGAAAGTAAGATCATAATGTTTTGAAGATTTTTGATAAAATTTGAAGGCCTGAACTGTTAAGAGTGCGTGATGTCACTATGACATTACTCACTCTCACAAGTTTGAACATTCCACGCAATACACACTAATGTAAAAGTCTGAGAAGGGCTGAAAATTTCATAAAACTTCAACTGTGATTGTGTAAAAACCGTAAAAGATATCAAAAAGCTGAATACAAGTTTAATAGCTGAAAGTCTTGTGACCTGTTTAAAGCTGAAATTAAGTCTCTAGCTGAAAGTATGTGGAAGTAGTTGAATGTCAAAGTGGGGTGGGTTGAAGAGGATTTGAACATTCCGTCCATTGATTTCAATGGCAGAATTTTTTTGGTAAAAGCATAATAATTTAAAAAGTATAAAAGGTATAAAAAAGTTGAATACAAGCATAAATGTCCTTAAAGAGCTGAACATTTTGATATTTGAATGAATTGTGCACTGTTAAAAGTTTATGTTCAGATGTATTCATTTACTTTTATTATATATTATTAACTATATTTATTGTATTTATTATACAGATTATATTTATTGGATTATTATTTATTGATATTTATTGTGCTCTGTTAAAAGTTTATGTTCAAATGTATTCATTCACTTTTATTATGTAATATTAACTGCATTCACTGTATCTATTGTGTTTAATGTGTTTATTGTATTATTAAAGTACTTTGGCTTATTATGTATTGTGTCTTATATTGCATTATTGTAATTGAGGAGGAGGAGGAGGAGGAGGAGGAGAGAATAGGTATGGAGAATAGAAGCTATTTTTAAAACAGGTCTAAAAATAGCTTGCTATGATTGCTATGATGATGAGTAGTTTCTCCCGCCACCCCCCACACACGCAGACAATAGTGATTAGCCAATGACAAAGGCTTGACAACTAATGACATCACACCACAACCAGTGCCGCAAAATTTTGTCTTTACAGACACTACACGGAGAGAACTATTCTGATTGGTGAATTACCTTTAAGCTTTATTTGGCAGCTGGTGCCTTCAGTTTTTTCATGCGCCACATTCATTAACACACAGCTGATTTTACACACGCAGACAATAGCGATGATTAATACTGCAATATTTCATCAACGATTTCAGTCACTATGCATTTATGAACAGCTGTTTTTCTGACAGAGAACTTGACATCTTTCATTTGATTTTCAGTGCCACAAGTCATTGCTTTGGTCCAACATTAGATTGACTTTATTCATCTTTTCTCCAAATGTCCACAAGATGTCTTTCACAGTTCTGCATGTGCAACCCCAGACAGGGTAGGGCTGTAACAGTGACAGCATCTCCACATATTCAGTTGTCCAAGTAAGGATGAATAATTTGTTGAACTGAATAAAACTGAATGAAATGACATTGAAATTGATTGAACATACTTGAAGTGAACTGAAATTAAATGAATTGAATAGATATAAAAATTACAAACTTGCTTGCAGTAAAATAAATAAGCAATAAACAAATAAAAAGAACATAGAAAATACAAAGAAAAAAACAAAATCGATAGTGCTTATAAACATTGATTGTCAGTATGTTTCATTATCAAAAGAACAGAGAAAATAAAAACTGTACTTGCAAAACCAAAATCCATAGTGCCTATGAGAGTGGCAAATTTGTCAAAACAGAGCTTTTGACATTAGAAGATTGTACAACTTTGTATCCTTTGATGGAGATTAATGAACAAAGATATTACAATTTCAATGGTTTACAATATACCAATAAATATTTCCTGTCAGCAATCCAACCTAAGAATAAAAGCCCCCAGACCTTAACAGAAGCTCAGAGGGTAGCCACAGTAATGTATTGAACTGAATTGAACTGAACTAAGTTACATGTATATGAAATGAGCATGATGGAAGAGACCTGGAAATAATTGAAGTGAACTGAAAATTGGAAATGGGGCTATACCTTTGCATACAGCATAAGGTTTAAAACCTCTCAGTCAACTTTTAGTAACTAAAAAAAATGAGTGAGTTTTGAGACAGCGTTTATAAAGTAAATTTTAGGAAGATTTCTATGATTTAAATGTGTGATGATGTACCCCATGAAGCCTATGGGGTGCTCACCTGTGGGTTGGCCCTATTTCAACTCAAACAAACAAACAAACAATTAAATTAAAATACAGACTTTGATTCTCAATGAGTTGCCTTATAAAACACTTCAGAGCTTGCAGTAAAATGAATAACAACCAAAATCTATAGTGCTTTAGTATAAGTTGCATAAGTAGTATAGTTTAGTATAGTTGTATAAGGCAGGGCTGAACAATATACTTCACCATCAGTTGCACTAGTTATGTGCTGTACATGCAAAATATGCATTGTTAGGTAACTGGAATCTTGTTGTACATTGTTCTTTCAGCCATTCTTTTGTTTGTTTTTTTATGGTTTTATGGTAGGCACAGTGCACATATAATACTGTGCATAAGAACCTGTGACAAATGTGTCTAAACAGAGCTACTGCCATTAGAAATTTGTATACATAATGTCCTCTGTGAGACACTGATCAACAAAGACATTACAATTCTGATGGTTTGCAATATTCTTCAGCCATATCATTAAAGGCTTTTCACATCATGGTTAGACCTAGGCTGATAGGGTACCCCCATTAGTTCATGGCTTTAAAGATCCAGGATCCCTGAACCGTCATGTCTGACTGTCAGTCATGTCAAAACTAGCATGGGAACATTTCTTTCCCAATCAAATCATTAGATATGGCTTTTGACCTAGGCATGTGTTGTGGGCATTGTGAAGACTGCTCTGAATATTCTGAACTTTTAACACAGGAGTTATATAAATGACCGCTGTGTATACCATGAGGTTTAGATCAGCCTAAGGCTAAGCACACAAATGTGAAAGACCTTTGACATACCTACCAGCTGAAACCCCACCCTAATGATTAATATTTCTAAAACCTCTCCTCTTCTCTGGTTTAATTAGTTCGCTTGCATGTGGTAAATGAAAAGGAAAGGAATAAATTCTTATGAAATACAAAATAAACATACATTGTTTGGCTAGAGGTCAATAATCAAAAAAGAATCTTTTAAATTGGTGTATTGTTTTTCAGAGAAGCAGTCATTTTGTCAACTGCCCAGTAGTGTGTTCTGTCATGTTGCTGTTTGTTGAATCTGTCCATTGTCGGCACAAACCAGCGGAGCACAGTGTCAACATGACCTTTGACATTTCCAATTATCTGGTCGATGTGTTCTGGAGTTGCAAATGGAAACAGCATGCACCAGGTGGTTTGGTTGACGAGGGATCTTGTATGAAGGAAGTAAAATAATAAAAGTGTTACCTTGTTGTTTAGGGGGGAGCTGGATGTTGCACAATTGGAGGAATTGTCACTCAGAAACTAAGTGAGGGCTGATGTGCAGCATTGTGCATGGGTCCCTGCAGCAGTACACCTGATCACTTGACAAAGGATCAACAGTAGTTAGACTCCTCTGTAATGGATGCACAGATGGTGATGTGAAGGTAGGAGGATGGAGCTTGTCCTGACAAAAGACAACAGAAAGTTAATAAACTGAAGACTATGACACAAAACATATTCAAGAGTTACATAATATACAATAATCAAATACCTTCAACACTGCTGCAGTGCAGGAAACCATCTTCTGTCCAGTGCCATTTCACACAGAGAAGTTTTTGAGGGCTGCATGATGTTCAGCTTCTTTTACATGTTTCTCTCTCTGTGCAGTCCTGAGTGTCTCCACTGTGAAGTGGAGGGATCACAGTGGAGGAAGACCTGAAGAAAGACATTGATGTAAATTACAATGAAATACTCCTAGCTGTAGCATTAAAGTCAGTAGCAACAACGGTGTCATCAAAACTGTTGAATGAATACAAAATAAATGAACACACAATTAAAACAAAACATAAGAAAGCACATATGACATTTTTAATTCAAAAAAACCTCCATTACCTTATGCTCCACTGTGAAGAAACCTTGGCACTGGCAGGGGGAACACATGTCTCCATGTGGTCCAGCCGTTATGGTCTGCTGTTGATTCACAGTTAAACTGGTGCTGCAGGATCTGGTCTGGGTCAGCATGATGTCTTGGTTTGTTATGTGACAATCCAGTGTCTCAGAGCCATAGAGGAGGTGAGGCAAAGGCTGGCAGGTGTTATCTTATCTCCCCTGCTTTGAAGAATGACTAGGGCTAGCAGGAAGTAGAACGTGTCTATCCAGTAGTGATGGGTCCGGTGTAGATTAACAGTTAAGCCAGTGCTGCAGCATCTGGTCTGTGGCAGCAGAGTGTCCTGGTTGTTATGAGCCAGTCCTCATGGTGCTGAAGGAGGTGAGGCCAAGGCGGTGAGATGTCATCACAGAGGACACAGTAGAACTGTGTCTCCCATCCAGGGGAAAGTAAACTTACAAAAGTTATAGTCTCTGGCAAGGCCACCCACCTTGCTAGAGAGTATAGCAGGAAATGGGTGGGAATGTGGGGTTTCAGCTGGTAGGTATAAGTACATCAGAAAGTATGTGTTACATCTAAAACACATACTTTCTGATGTATTTCTGTTATAGCAAATGTTAGCAGCTGTGCATAATGCTGTATACAGCTGCTAGAACAGTTTTGGCCTATGCATTTATCAACCCTGACCCAGACCCACCCTGATAAATGCACAGGCCAAAATATGTTGGAAATATAGCCCATAACAGTATAATTATCTGAAAAAAATATGGCCTGTCGTATTATCCAGTTCTCTCAAAATTTAAGATTACCAAACAAAATTTAATTTCCAAGAACCATGTAGTTACCTAATAACACAACCTGATGCTGGGTATATTTTTGTCTTACCTGCCATTTTTAAGACCTGATGGAGGAGCTTAAACCAAAAACATGATTATGACAACTGTACCAGGATGGAGACATTGCTGTTCAGCAGTATGATATTCTCTCAGCAACAAAGAGGCCTTGTACGTCAATTTCTCTTTAGCGCATTACAACAGTCATATTAAGTTTTGAGGAGAAGATTCTCTGGTCCACCCTCCCTCCCTCACAGCCTCGGAGAGACAGAGGCAGCCTGGCAAGTCACCTGTTGATGTTGTATGATTAGTGTGCAGGAGGTTTGGCTGCTTGCTTCTGTCAGTTTCCTTAGTTCGTTTTTAAGCTGAGCCCTAAATTGAGTAATAAGCTTAAAGTAACTAGAATAACATGTGTTAAGTAGTGGTGTAACGGATTGTAGTTGATCCGTGATCCGTACGGATCGCCCCCCACAGTTCAGCAGGCATATGAACTGTGGATTAATTGCAAAATTTAATGTCTCATTTAAGACAAAGTTAACAAACTGCTAAGTCATGGGCAGACAGCATGTCACTAACAGGGATTTTGAAGAGTAACGATCAAACCAGCATCTAATGGGTCCGAAATGACATCTGTAGGTATGTTTACACGCTGTTTGATGTGCTACAGCTAATTAGCATCTAGCTGCTAACTGACATCAGCGGTGAGTGTTTGGTGGCTCGTTCAACAAGCTGCAGGACAAGACGTGTGTTCATGTTTCTAAGTTATCATCAAGTTGTGATGATGTGGACAGAGGCTGTTTCGTTCACTACCGTGTTTAAAAGGAAGGTATCGTGACTCATATTGCAATAATTGAGCATTGAATATTTTATAGATTTAATTTTATTTTATTAGACATCTTATTTTATTGGACATCTTAAATGTTGTTTGTCTTGAATGTTTTCATTTAAGACCATGGTTGCTTGCTGTTCCTTGCTGTAAGTGTATTACAGAATAAATGGAAAACAAAGTTTTATTTGTCTCCCCCTTTTTTTTCGCTGATCCTAAAAATGATCAGATCCGTGACTCAAATCATGATATGATCCGAACCGTGAGTTTGTGATCTGTTGCACCCCTAGTGTTAACATGTCAGCTTTGTAGACTATATTTTGTATGTTGTGCACATAGATGAGAGTGTGTAAGTCATGTATTTGATACATGCATTAATACTTTCTGATGTGAACCTACACTTTTAGATCTGTGAATGATTTTAGTGTTCAGTCTTTCTAGTACTCAGCACTGATCTGTACCTCTATCACATTATAAGCTTGGTGCTACTTTATATATTTGTGTATACTAAGAAAATACACAGGAAACACATGTAAATCATATGATATGTTGTCTGTTTTTGATGAGAACATAAATCTGTTGTCACAATAGAACAATACTATAAATTTGAATTTCACTTTGTTGGTAACATGACACATTCAGAACCAGTCCATGGCTAAAATGAGCTCTTCTTTGTTTAGAAACAATATGTATATGCTAAATGTCTTTAAAGAAGCAGCCTTTACACCACTCAGGGGTTTTTGTTTTTGAAAGCAAATTGTTTTATAGGCATATAAATTTACCCCCCACCCCTCCGATTTCATCAGGTGGGGGACAATGATATAGTTTGATGCGGTTTGTTGTAAGATTCCATGTTGGTTTTCCCCCTGTCCTCCCCAACTTTGAGTCACCAGCCGCCACTGGTGTGGGGGTTGAATGGACCTCATTTTTGTAGGATACAGCAGAAAGGCCTATATAGATACAGTAGATTATATAAAAACTTTGTATGAAGTTTGGTGTCCGAATTTATTTTACAATAAATGATAATGATAATAAATGATTATAGGTCTTATATGTATAATTCAGTAGTGGGGATGACCTATGAGGGGAAGGGAAAAAATGGAGTGAGGGTGACAGTTAGTTATAAAGTGCTGTAGAAAAATACCATCAAAACTAAAATTTGTGGCTCTGTACTGCAGTTTTTCCTTTATCAGGGCCCAAGCACCTAGCGGTTCGCTCACACTCTCCATTCAAATATATGAGTATTTTTTCTGTGTCCAGCTGCAGTTACTTATTGTCTCTACACACCTGACAGTACACATTTCAATCAAACTTTGACCAGGTCATGTGGGTTAAAAGTCTTTACTTTTCTAAAAATAGACTTGATGAAAATTAGGAAATTAGTTTGTTTTACACACAAACTCATCGAGACTTTTCAATTTACTAATTGAAATTAAAGTGACCAGGCTCAAAATTTGCACAGTTTTGATGACACAGGTGTGAGCAAGCCAGCCATGTCTCACCCTGCAGAAAATTCTCATCCTCACACAGTTGAGATTTGATATTTTGCCATGACAGAGGAAGTTGTTATAACTTTATTGTAAATGCTCCAGTCTGCACCATACTTTACATGTTTGATAAGACTCCTGGCCTGAACACGTCTACATGACAATATTCCATCAGTGATGCAAACTGGCTGAATAGCGCCCCCTACGAAATTTCGGCAAAGCAGTCCCAGCAGCAGGCAATATAGTGGACAAAGGAAGTGATGTTTATCTCCTTCCTGCACTGTCTGAAAACAGCCCGGGTCTGAAGACATCTACATGCCCGCCACAGAAGCCCTTTTGTTAGCTAATTTGGGAATGCTGTACATACAGTCACATTGCACAAGTGACGCACTTGTACAATGTGACACACACATTTGATGAGAGTTCAACCCACAGGGGGGGCTAAAGTACCATTATAACATGATACTTCTGCAATTCTGTTGTCTTTAATAAAATTAAACTTGGTACCCAAGTTCTGTATTAGAATCTGCACATACTGAATCATGGCATCAATAGCCCCACCTTGTGATCATTATTAAAACACCACCATACTATTTATTAACTGCCATAGGTGAAACTAGGGACAGTAACACTTTTTGCAATTTTCCCAATAAATCAGAAACCACTAGAACTGGAACAGTCCATGTGCTATATTGTAAACTGCAATGTGTAAACTACTGAAACAATGTATTTAAGTGGTTTTATGAACTGTGTACAGGTTGCAAAATTGATTTTAATACAGTCACTCCACTGTTGCAACTTGCCCAGTGTACAGGGACAGTTGTCACACATGCGAGGGACGGTTGTAACATGTCAAAAATATACATAATTAATCAAATACTCAAAATGGAAAAAGATTATTAATCATCCATGTTATTCTGACTTTTCATTTCTTTTTTAAAATAATGAATACCCTTTTTCACACTACATGACTTCTACTTCTGAATTATTTAATGGGTAGAACACACATCCTCAAAAAAAGTTTAAACATGAAATCAAATGGATTAGTTTGAGGACAACATTCAGTACAGGGTTACATAGCAAAGACTGCATGATTTGGCCACTTTCCTGACTGATTTGCCCTGTTTTGTGCCATCTGAAGCCCTCTCCAGCAAATGAAGTGGGACTCCCCTGTCTGTCTTCCTCTTTCTGATATTTAGCATGCTGTAAGCAAACACGTGTTTCCACTGACTATTAGTATGCAACTGATTATCATTAACTTAGCATGTAATTTTATGACATTTTACATTTAATTTTCTATCTATCTTTCTTATGTAGGCCTCTAGGTTTTTAAAATATAAATGAAACTTGGCTCAGGGATGGTTGTAACAAGGCGTTACAACCGTCCCAGTATCACCAGCCTGTTAGGTGGGGAAGCAGGAGTGGACCCAAATGCAGAGGCCGGAATGCAGATTTGACAAAAATCTCCTTTAATCATGGATGGTCAAGTACAGGCAAACAGAGCTGAACAGAACTGGCAGACAAGATAACACAAATGATCCAACAAAGACTCAACTCAAAACCAGACCTTAAATACAGACTAAACTAATCAGGGAATGAGGAACAGGTGACGAGACACAAGGGCAGGCTGGGAGTGATTGGCTGAGGGAAACACAGGAAGCAGGGCAGGGCTTACGAGGGTGAAGCAGGGCAGGTGTGGGGAAGACACAGAGCAGAGCAGGGCTAACGAGGGTGAAGCAGGGCAGGTGAGGAGGAGTACATGAACACACAAGGGAAACACAGTAACAAAACTAAAACCCAGAACACACTATAATACAACCCACACCAACAAGCCATGAACCATCATGAACCTAAACTAAAGTTTACAACACACCAGGCTAAACAACAAAAGGCAGTCCAAACCCACCACCCAAATATAACAAGAAAACCCATATGAACCGAAGGACTAAACAGAAGTGCAAACCAGGAGACCCCAAAGAACACAAGAACATAAAAAGGCCAAAAAACACCCAAAGTCCAGGCAGGGTGTGACACAGCCATGTTTTCACCTCATGAACTTTTAAGCTTGAATTCAAAACATTTCTGATGATCGTCTCTATAGTTGTATGAAACTATAGTATATATGTAAAGCACTTTGTGACCTTGTAAAAGTTATTACTAGTAGCAAATTGTCTAAGTAACAACTTAAGGCTTTGAAATCATAAAATGTAATAGTTTAAGTTAGAATCTGTCTGTAAACTCTTGTGTTTTCCATAGGTGGGTGACAAGTGAGTGGGGATCCTGCTCAGTCACATGTGGTAAAGGTCTACAGCAGAGGGACGTGGTTTGTGTTTATCAACTACGGAACGGCTCAGTCATCCACACAAGAGACCTGTACTGCCAAGGAGGGAAACCTCCTGTCCTGCAAGTCTGCGAGGGTCACCTCTGCCTCACTGTGTGGGAGGCTTCAGAGTGGTCCAAGGTACATCTTACACACACTGTGATGATGGCATGTGAAAACCAAATCTGGTTCTAAGGTCTTGTTTCCCAAAAAATATTGACTTTAAAAGTTAGGAGTGTTCTCTAAGAGTTTCTCAGTAGAGGTCTTTGGATCTGATCCAAAACTGACCTGTGGAAAACCTACCAGACACCCACCTGACACTCGGGTCCAATCAGATCCACTCAGGTATTGGACTGATTAGACTGAGTAGAATTTGGACCTGGGTCCCAGATCTGGATCTGAAATTGAGTGGACCTGTGAAGACCTCTGTTTCTCAGTGCATCCTCAGAGACATCTGCCAAACACTGAACTACACCATAGAGACTGAAAATGCAGGTGTGGAGTTGTTTCAGTAAAAAGTACAGTGCTCATGTGTATTGCAATAAAGAAATATGTAACCCACTGCCAAAGGATGGCTCTTTTATGTGTTTTGGACACAACACACCATGAGGGATATTTACTAAGGATTAGCTGACCTTTTTAGGTGCTAAACAGTCAAACGCATTTGTCCTTATTTACTAAAGGGCTGCACCAAGGTTAAGTGTTGGTTAAAGAGAAGAGCAACAACTCTGAACATTCTGTTTTTGGTCTCATACAATATGTATTTTCACATGTTCCTATTTAGAGGCACAAAATATAGGAAGAGGAAATGGAAATTAAAATACCTTGAGCATGTATCACCACAGACTGACCACTGCAGCAGTGGCACTGTTTTATCACACACACACACGCACAGAATAAGAGACTATAGGAGACAGAAATACAGGATAGACTTTATTGTCCCCTTTAGGAATTTTTCTTGGGCTCAGCGTCACTGCATCACAAAACATTTACCTCCCAAACGTACTTACATGCCTTGCATCATTCATACATAAAATGTATGAAATGAAATTGATAAAACCACTACAGCTTATAAAACCAGTAAAACAATATTGTGCTAGTATTGCACATTGTAGCAGAATATTGCACTTTCAACACACTACCAACAACTAAAGTACATACTAATGTAGACCATTTGTAAAGTGCTCTATGACCATGTATCGTTCCACAAACACAGCATTTAACTACTGCTTTTTAAAATCTTAATGGATGATAGGGCAAATGAGTTTTTACAACAATTCAGGCTGCATTTTGAAACGCGAAAACATCAACCAGAAGGTAAATGCATGTATTCAGAATGAAGAATGTGAGAGGGAGCATTTATTAGTTTCTGTGCCTCTCTTAGCACCGACTTCTCATATATAAACATGCACAAGACAAATGAGCTTGGATTTTAATTTGACTGACAATGCTTAAATACCATACCTGATTAAACTCTCTAAATTTGACTGATAAAACAGAAGTGAAATAAGGTCATGATTATTACACCGATGCACAAACTGTCTGAGGTGGTACAATCCTTGTCTCTGTGTCATCCAAGGATGGTGGTGTCATCAGAGAGTTTCAGTATGTAGTTGGAAGAAGCTTAGTAAATATTCTCCAATAGGTTTTAGCAGGATAAATCATCTGTATAACCTTTTTAACAGGATTGTTAGTAATAATAAAAAGATAAAACTTACACCAGCCTGAGCATTTAAAATAACCCATTTAGCGCTCCACTCTCTCATCTCTCCACACTCTTCTTGTGTCATATTTTCCATCTATTCTGTCCATCTTCATTTTTCCATAATTTCTTCCAGTGCTCATCAGACTGTGGTCAAGGTTTTCGCAGACGGACAGTGTTATGTACAAACCCGCAGGGTTTATGTGATCCCCTGTCCCAGCCCACTCAGGAGGAGCCCTGTGAGGACCACTCCAAATGTTACGAATGGAAGACTGGAGACTGGTCCAAGGTAAGTATACAATACAAGACAGTAGTGAACTTTGTTTCATTGGAGGGACTGCGTCACATGTTTTACTGTTTTTAACCAAGAAAAGGGAACTGTGAACACTTAAAAGGGAACTCCACTTATTTTACATGTGAAGATGAGTCACTAGAAGTCTGGATATCTTCTCTGTCTACTAAATGGTACTACAATACTAAATCAAACATCAAACATTTTGCAAAGGGTATGTAATCCCATTGGAAAATGTGCACATCTACATCTACATTCAAGCTGCCTGTGGCAGAGATATCAGCATCAGCCTTTAAATGTTTAACTGGTATGGGTTGGTACACAATGGAAATATTTCCGATCAGAGAATCCTTTATGGTAGGAGGGTTTGTTTATTTCCATTAAGTTGAACATGCAGGTATTGCAGCGGTGTATGTGTGGTCTGAAATAAACATAAGAAAATAAATGGTCTTAAATTTAATATAAATCCAAATACAACAAATCTGAGTTATTTCTGTTTTACAAGTTACACTGTGTATTGGGTTAGGTAACTCTATTTAGCACATAGGCCTAATATATTAACAGATGTTCATAATGGGGAGAATAATAAGTTTCACCTATACACCAATAAAGCAATACAGAATTACTATCATTAGCACACAATACATATATATATACAGATATGTAAGTGTGTGTGTGTGTGTGTCTATATACCTTTCTGGTGGACAGTAATATACAGTTAACAGTGTGACTCTTAAAAAATCTATATTAGCATGAACAACACTGATAAGCTCCGTCTACAAAGTAATTTAACCATCAATCAATTAAGCTTAGCAAAACCATTAGCAAGTATGGTACTACTTCAGAGTCGGGCAGGGCTGTGTGTCAGGAAGGTGAGAGAGGGAAAGAGTCTGTGTGTGTCTTACGTCACCTTATGAAGAGGTAAAACTGGTAGCCTTTTGTACACATGTATACATTGAAAGAGTTATTGGTCACTGTTATTATTCCTCCTCTACATGCTGTGCTGGCCATGAAGTGATTCCCTCTTATAGAAACTACAATGTCAGACACAAAGTACAAAATCTGCAGTCTTTGGTCTGTGTAAAAATGCAGTCTAAAGTGTGACTGAAGCTCATATGAGTCTTCAGCAGTCTGAGTTAGACAAATGCAAGGGGGATAATTGTGCTGATAGTCATGTGCAGGTATATTGATGGTCCTGGCAAAAAAAATACCAATGACTACCAGACCTACCAGACCAACAAGAAAACAGTCTGTGGAAACACACAGTGGGAGTTTGGTACTGAAAAGGCTGTTCTTATGTGTAACTCAGAGTGCTAAAGCCTCATAATAACTTCAGCTGGACTTTAGAATGCATTTTTTCATAGTTTTGTGGCAACAATGGACTCACCTACACCCGGGAAGATCTGCTACAACAACAGTCTTCCATGCTCTGCAGTATCAAACCATCCATTGTCCTCCCACCAGAAATCCATCAAACCCCCTCTTCCCCCCATCATCTTGGCAAATGTACAGTCTCTCCGGAACAAAGTGGACAAACTCCATGCCAAATGTCTGGTGGAGAAGACCTTTAAGGAGGCCTGCATTATTGCCTTGACCAAAACTTCGCTTGACAAGGCTCTCCCAGATGCCGAGGTACATCTCAACAACTTCACCATCTTCAGAACAGATTGTACAAGGGAGTTGGGCAAGGAGTTGGGCAAGGAGAGGGGTGGAGGGGTTTGCATGTATGTCTCCAACAGGTGGTGTGACAACATCAATATCCACAGCAAGGTCTGCACTCCAAACCTAGAGATGCTGACACTATCCCTTTGTGCCTTTCATCTCCTGAGGGAATTCCCCACTGTTGTCATCAGCTGTGTTTATATTCCACCTAGTGCTAACATCAAGGCTGCAGCCGAGCTAGTAGCTAACAGCGCTAATGACATGCAGGGTAAATATCCCAAGGCCCCAGTGTTTATTGTTGGTGACTTTAACAGCTGTAGGCTTGACAATGTTCTGCCTTCATTTCAACAATATGTGGACATCCTGACAAGAAAGGGAAAAATTCTGGACTTATGTTATGGCATTGTTACTGATACTTACATCTCCTGTGCTCACCCACCGTTCCACTTTGCAGACGAGAATGTTATCTTTCTACTTCTGCATTACAGACAGCTACTGAAGCGTCACAAGCCGCAGACCTACAGCATCAGCCAGTGGTCAGAGGACACCATTACACAGCTACAGGGCTCATTCGCCTGCACAGACTGGGACATATTTGACGGAAACTTGGTTTAGAGGCTCTCTGTTGCCATGGAGTATATTAAGTTCTGCATTTCCACAACCATACCAGTTAAGACCTTCAGAAATTATCCAAACTCCAAACCCTGGATCACCCACACTATTAATCACAGTTTAAGGGAAAAACAGAAAGCCTTTCAGCAGCAGGACTGGGTTTCACTCATTCAGTGACATCATCAAGGCCAAACTAAAATACAGAGAAAAACTTGAACAGGAATTCAGCACTATGGACACTGAACAGGTCTTTCAGAAAGTAAAAACACTCGGTGGATATGACCCAAAAGCCAAGTTATCTGTAATAACTGACCCTGCTTCATTTGAAGAACTGAACACCTTCTATATACAGTTTGACACCATCCACTGCTCTAAGGAATGTGAGGCACTCTTGGGAACCCTATCCATCCTGTAGCCAGCACACCCTGCTCTCTTCATAGTGGAGGACGTGTGCCAGCAGCTGAGCCGGTGCAAACCAGGCTACCGAGCTACACCACTTCCGGCCAGTTGCACTCACCTCAGTAATTATGAAGTGCCTGAAAAAACTGGTGCTTAACATCATCATCCCAGTTGTCGGACCACAACTGGACTCCCAACAGTTTGCCTATAAGGCCAAAAGAGGGACTGAGCATGCTGTGGTATGCCACCATCACTTCCTCCTACAACACCTGGAATCACCCAGTAACTTTGCCAAACTTCTCTTCATTGACTTCAGTTCTGCTTTTAACACCACCACCATCTCAGTGTCCCCCCACTTCTCATCCACTGGGTACACAGCTTTCTCAGTGACAGATGGACCAAACAGTTATAGTGGGCACTGTGACATCCTCAACCTCCATCACCAACACCGGAGCCCCGCAAGGCTTTGTCCTGAGCCCCTTCCTGTATACCCTTTACACCAGTGACTGTATCAGTGTCTCACCCATCACCACATACTTCAAGTACTCTGATGACACTCCCATACTTGCACTCCTCAGTGACAATAACTCTGTTTTGGGCTACCAAGACTCCATCTCCCATTTCACACAATGGGGCAAGAACAATTATCTGAAGCTGAATGTAATGAAAACAAAAGAACCGTTCTTAAACACTTCCAACATATACAGCATGGCCCACAGCTCCACCCACAACCCCACCTGCATCAATAATGAGACTGTTGAGATGGTAGAGAGCTTCAAATATCTCAGACTCATTTTGGACAATAAACTAAGCTTTGAACAACACATCACTGACATCTACAAATGCTGCAAACAAAGATTCTCTGCCATCTGCAAACTCAAAGCACTCTCTGTTGCCCTCTACCTTCTGCTACTGCTCTATAAAAGTATAATTCAACTCATTCTCCTCAACTGCTCCCCCTATTTCTTTGCCATGTTAACTGCCTCCAATAGGAACAAACTCATGCGCATCACATAAAATGCCTCCAAAATTATCAGCCTCCCCATCCCCAGCCTATCAGACCTCAACAGCAAAGCTATTGCACACAAAGCACACAACATTGTACATGACCCCATGCACCCCCTCTACCCATTCTTCACCCTGCTTCCATCTGGTCGCAGATGATTCCTGGCCTGGAAATGTGCATGCTATGGCAGGAGTTTTGTCCCCTCTGCCGTAGCATTGCTAAACGAAATACCCCAATGACTGTTACTTTTGTATATGTGTTATTTATGTGTGTATGAATGTGGATGTATCCTGCTGGTCAGCGCTCGGGCCCTAATAATAATAATAATAATAATAATAATTCCTTTGGATAGAAGAGGGCTTCGCACTGGTCAGCGCTCGGGCCCTAATAATGATTCCTTTGGATACAAGAGGGCTTCACGCTGGTCAGTGCTTGGGCCCTAATAATGATAACTAGAAAATGCAATTTCTGTAGAAATTGCGTGTGATTGCTGAAAGCGGATATAGACTGCATAACTGGAAGCTGAACACTATTGAAAAATCTACCAAGAGAATGAATGACGTGTAAAAAGTGTTTGAAGGAAGAGAAAATGTGTAAGCTTAAGAAACTGGAGTGAGAGGAGACACACATCCTGCAGACTGTCTTGCAGTCAATGAGAACATGACAGGGACTCTCTATCAATTAAGGTTTAGATCTCAAAATTTATAAGTCCTATGTGAAATGTATTTACATTTTGAGAGAGGCACGACGTGATTTAGCCAAGTAGAAGGTGCTCCTGGATCAACATCCACATTGCGGTCCTGGATCAACATTGTGATCAACCAATCACAGCCCTCTGACATCATCAGTGTGCTGCTCCTGTCATTCTCTCAAAATTTCTTTTTGGCCCCAGAGACAGCCAGAAACAGTTGTGCTTCTTTTCTTCAGAGGTAAGCTAAGTTTTCCTAATTGAATTTATTAATTTATTAATAGTCAGAAAACTCAACAAAATCCTTAACTGCATATCTTTAATATTTAATATTTATCTTTACATTCTAGTACCTACCTAGACCTGTAGCTGTGTTAGGGTTAGCTAGAATATTGTTCACTAACAATAAAGGGTAAAGATAATAAAAGAGCTGTAATTTGCTGTGGACAGAATAATTCATCAATAAAATGAACAGGAACATTGTAGTTTTTCTGTGAACTAGCTCTGTTGGTGGCTAGTTGAACCATACTTATTCATAAGAGTAACTCATTTTTGCTCTTTTCATAGAGGCCATGCTGACAATAACAAAAATATAAACAATAAAAAATACATCAGACTTATCCTTTAATACTGACTTGTTTGCCATTGTGAGTCACACAAAGATCTGTGATGAACACATTTTCCCTCCTTTTTTTCATACAAAGAGAATGAGTGTGTGTGTGTGTGTGCGTGCGTGTGTGTGTGAGACAGGGAGAGAGAGAGAGAGAGAGAGAGAGAGAGAGAGAGAGAGAGAGAGACTAATTTTCAACAAAATCCTTAACTGCATGTCTTTAATATTTATCTTTACATTCTAGTACCTACCTAGAGCGGTAGCTGTATGAGCTACTACAGGGTTAGCTAGAATATTGTTCACTAACAATAAAGGGTAAAGATAATAAAAGAGATGCACACATTTTCCCTCCTTTTTTTGCCCATTCAAAACTTTTTTTTTTCCAAGATTGCAGTGTTAGTGTTGATCCAGGACCATCATTGCCATGTTGATCCTGGATACACTTAAAAAGCTCATCACTGTCATGTTTTACCTGGATAGATTTTCTAATGTTTCTAATGTTATTTTCTAAAGTTAATGTCTGTTCTCTTTCAGATTTTTTGTTACCCAAAATGGAGGAGTTTATCAAACAGACAGTTACCGATGAGGAGAAAAGAAAAGCAAGGCAGAAAAATACAAAAATTAAAGTCCATATTCTTAAAACCAGCGACGATGAAGAAAAATATATCATGGCAATAATTAATGACGATGTAAAAATTGGATCATTCAGGGCAACAAATTCTTCCAGTTCGACAGACAAAAAAAGAGGATATTATTTGTTCCACTGCACAAGATCTGGTAATGTTTTTAAAAGAAGTCACAGAGCTATAGGGTGTAATGCATACATATCTTTTAATGTCAGAAATGATTGGAAAGGACATAAAGTTATTGTTCAAAGAACATTTGACCAACACAATGGACATAATCCACTTTCTGAAGAAGATGGCCATTTCCAGCGAATTAATCCTGAGCTAGTGAAACAAATTCAGAACTGGATAACCCTGGGAGTAAAACCAGACATCATCCTTATTCAGGCTACTGAGTGGTCACGAGCTCAAGGACATACCAACTGTCATAACAGGGAATACTTTGTCACCCCCGAAGACATACACAACATTAGGACAAGTATGCTACGGATGAAACATCTCGATAAGGATGACTGTAAAAGTACAGAAAAACTACTAGCTGGTACTTTCAAGGAGGATGTTGTGTTTTACCAGCCCCTGACCAAAGACCGTGACCTTGTAATTGTTCTCCAGACTGAATGCATGAGAAAAAACCTACAGGAACATGGGAGGAACATTGTTTTTTTATGCTACATACTGTGTGAATCAGTATTCCTTTCCACTCTTCACATTGCTTGTGAGAGATGACCATGGCCATGGAGTTCCTGTGGCATACATAGTAACAAGCAGTGGGACCAAAGAAACCCTTACACTTGCAGTGCAAAAGCTACAGCCATGTTTTCCTCATCCACCAAGGTATTTTATTAAGTATTTGGAGTTTGCATGTTCTCTCTGTGTTTGTGTGGGTTTCCTCCCACAGTCCAAAAGAAATGCAGGTCGGGTGAATTGATTACTCTAAATTGTGGGTGTGGTTATACAGTTAAGTTAGCCCTGTGACAAATGATAAATGGAGTATGCTTCTGCCACCTGTGACCCTAAATATGAATAAGTGGGTATAGCATTAATGGGTGTTTCTCTTAACTGTCAGTTTTGTTTACAGATTGGGGAAAAGATTAACTTGAAGTATACTAATCTTATTTTTCTCTCAAAGATGCTTCATGGTTGACAAGGACATGAGCGAAATCAATGCTCTGAAAGAAGTGTTCCCTGACCCAGATATCCTTATTTGCTGGTACCACGTGCTTCAAGTAAGTACAGGGGATATAAATATGAATTATCAGCAATTTTAATGATAAATGTCTGTTGTACTCTTTAAAACTCCATACATGCTCTGGTTCACAGGCCATTGTCCGCTGGTTGATGAAGACTGATTCTGGAGTTAGTGGGCCAACAAATTCAAGCACTAGAGCACAAATTCTGGATTTCTTCAAGAAAATGAAAGCTTGTGCTATAGTATGTTTTTCTTTGTTTGTTTGTTTGTTTTTATTTGATGAGAACATTTTTGCAGAAGATTCCTATAAATTCCTTTTAATGAAAAATAAACAATGTAAACAATTATTTAATAATTCAATAGCATTTTTAGAAATGTGCATGTGTGCATGGCTTTTTTTCAGTGAGTGAGTTATTTGGGGAGAATGTGTGTGTTATTCTTGTCATGGCACCTATAGTAAAGAGAGAATACAGGAGACTGCGCTCATGATATGTTTTATTTTACTGAAAATGTTTCTGATATTGTTAGAATTTTTGAAATTTGGTACACTGCAGACTGACAATTACATTTTTTTATATGCAGAAGACTGATTTTGAGGAAGTTGCTCAGACCTTTCTTGAGGATTTTTCTGACTACCCAGAGGTGTGCAATTACTTCAAGAAGTACTAGGAACCAATCAGTCATACATGGGCTGATTTTGGACAATGCTATGACCATGGGGATTCAGAGACCAACAACTTGCTAGAAAGGTCATTTCTTTATGTTAAAAAAAAGCATAATTCCAGCCTATATAACATTCCCAACAAATAGAATAGAAATAAGAAATAAGGCATTTTATTTAAAAATGTAAACTTATTTATTATAGCACTATTTTCCTGAAGCTTCAGATGGTTTATTTTTACTGTATGTTTTAAGAAGTTTAAATGCCTTATCTCCTATTAGACTTGTGTCAATAATGCTGTATCAATGTATTTAACAAAAAGACACAAAACCTCAAAACATCATTTCATCAGATACATGTGTGTGTGTGTGTATATATATATATATATATATATATATATATATGTGTGTGTGTGTGTGTGTGTGTGTGTGTGTGTGTGTGTGTGTGTGTGTGTGTATAAAGAGAGAGAGAGATACATATTTTTATAATCTTTAACACTGATCTCCTGTTTTTTAGGTTCTTTCATCGACTGAAATATCAGTTAGCTGGAAGGACGGCTAACAGGGTCAAAAGAAAATCCGAAGAAACACTTAACAAAGCAGCTGGACTTTTGGCAAAGGGTTGGATCAACAACATAACATTAACATCATCTAAAGCATACATTTACAATGTGCCATCAGAGCAGAACCCAGGGTTCTCCTACAGAACATGCCCTGCAGAGTGCTTCTGCAGTTGCCCTGTGGGTGTGCGGGGTCATGTATGCAAACATTTGGCTTTGCTGGAATTACTCAAGGATGAGGACAATCATAAGTTCCCAGATCTTGCTATTCAACTGGAAGCCCATGCAAGAACTTTAAAAGAAACAAGGCAATTTTCAGTGTGCTCTGAGGTGGCAAATGAAATAGATGTACAGAGCCTTTGTGGGAGAGGAATGTATCATGCATCTGTAACAACACATTCCTGCACCTGTTGTACATTCTCATATCACAGTATGTGTCCTTGCCTCATTGTAGCTGGACAGGTTTTTAGCATGACTGTAAATGATAAGAAAGACACTATTGAGAATGAGGTTGATAGCCATGGTACATCTTCTGAGCCACAAGACAAAAGCACAGACATACAGAAACTTCAGGATATTCTCAAGATTGTCAAGACATGGGAGAGAGTTCCAGAGAACATCAAAAGGCAAATTGATGTTCTGCATGTTAACATATGCCAAAAAGAGAATAGCCTTCTTTTGTCGAGAAGGCATGACTATGATGACACATCAAGAAAAATCCAGCCCCTCTTTCCACACAGAGCAAAACACAGCCAAAAGAGAGGAAAACTGTCAGTTGTCAAGAAAGGTGGCATAACACAAGTAAAGTCAGAGGAAGAGTTATGGCCAAAAGTGAAAAAGCAAAAAAACAGAAGAAAATACCGAGCCAAGTTACATGTTTCTAAGGACTAATGCACTTCACCAAGCCAGTCTGGAGGGGAATGATCTCAGATACCTTGCTGTGTGGATAGGTTCAGCTCTCTTATTTTTGAAAAGCAGGATAAAAAAAAGGCTGGATATAGGGATAACTGTTTAATAACTGTGAAATATGATTTGTAGATTAAAGATTTAAGTCTTTGAACTGTTGTAATACTGTTAGAAATAAAAAATGAATAATAATTCAATCAACTCACACTTTACAATTCCATTAAAATAAATTTATTGAGAGATGAATAAACAGATTTTTTGTCATTTTATCAATAGTTTCTACTATATAAACATTTAAAATTTTTGAGATCATCTTAATGATTTAAACTGAAGATCTGAACAGAAGAAGAACAGAAGTTGATCATGCAGAAAACATTAATTCACACATAACCAGCAAACTGCAGAAACTATCTGTATTGATAGATGAGTAAGAGGGAATGAATCATTTTTTGTATTTTGTATTTTTTAAATTTTTTTTCAAACTCTCAAAGAAAACCTAGAACCCCATCAACAGCTCGGGGGCCAAAGGTGTGGGTCAGTAAGCTGAAGTCAGATGTGGGATGCAGGTTCGACTTCAACTCCTCCCTGATGATGCCCAGCGTTTTCCTGAAATTAAAAGTAGGTGGCAAGAGGGGTGGTTGTAGTTAGAGTTTCAGAGCCTGAGTGACTTCAGATCTTATAGCAAAAAGGTAACACTAACATTAAAAAAACTTGCCTTGTAACCTCTGTGTCTTCATCAGTGATGTGTTTTCGCACCAACTGTGGTTCAATGGTGCGACACAGGCTTTGACTTAGACCGCTGGCCAAGTCTGAAGCCTCCCCCTCCGTAAGCGCACTGAAAATGCTCACCTTTGTGTTGGCCTTTTTGGTAAGATTGCGCAAAGTTTCTGGTAGATTTCTTTTGCGTCCCTTGAAAAGAGTGATATATTTTATATACAAATCATTAAGTCAGCTATATTATGGCAGTAGTAAAATTCAGACCCAACAAAAAATTGAAAAATCTCTATTCAACAATCTGAATATATCTGAATATATACACAAAGGGATGACACTGTGGGGGTCAAGCAATCAGGCCTGTACCAGTTTTTCCTTTAATTTGTCACCCCTCTGTGTATATGTGTGTGTGTGTGTGTGTATGTATATTCAGATGTATGTAATGTCTACACACTCTACTTACTCCAAGCAGGTCTCTGAAAACATTAGGTGACATGTTCTCTCCTTCAATTCTGCGTTTTATTTCTTCCTCTGTGACTGCATAGGTTTTTCGTTTCGGTCCAGTAGGAGCTAGGCACCCAAACACCCTGAAGCCATTACTGTCCTCTCTAGTCTCAGTCAGTTCACAATCACAGTCTGCATCTGCACCCTCCTTGATTTCTTCCTTCTCTTGTATATTTTCACCTGTGCCATTTTTTTTCTGATTCTCTTCTGTCTGTTTTTTGTCCCGCTCGCCCTGTTTCTGATCTTGTCTCTTGCACCTTGTTATTTGGCTGCTCTTTCACAGCTTTTGCCTCATTCTGTCCTCTGTCTTCTTGCTCCTCATTCTTTGCTGTGCTTTCTCTTGTCACTTTGGTTTCTTCATCATTTGTCATTAGTCGCAAAAGGCTATTTTCCTCTTCCCCTGCTATTTCAAGCATTTCAGCAAATTAATAACACTTGAAATTAATATAATTTTGTTTGAGATCAATATAAGTTACTATTATGAGTAATATGACTTATTTAGATTACTGCTTAACAATCTTATTGATTTTTTAGTGAATAGGGTTGAACTTCAAAGCAGGACCAACTTTGCTTTGCTTTACGTTGAATGCTAACACATCATTTGGGTTGACAGAGAAAGGTAGGGAAAAAAAAGTAATTCCTTACTTTCCCAGAGTACACATATGCCACAAGTTGTTTGCCAGCAACTTTGATGGCAGTGGCCACCACATTTCTGAAAATAAATAATTGTATTGATAAGTTAAATTTACTGCATTCATTTTTTTTCTGTAATATAGAAAAAAATTGATATTACTAATTACTATTACTAATTAATGACAACTTACTAATGATACTGTCCTGTTCAAAGACCAATAAATGTTAGAACTTCTAGAACTCACTGAAACTGTACTTTTGCTTTAGTCACGGCTCCTTTAACATGTCAAACTCCTCTTTCTTTTATATTTAAAAAGCTCTCACTAACTTGTCAACAGGCTTTTTAACATATATAAAGGATTGCAATGAACGGTTGAGCAGTTTGGCAAAACCTTAAAAGCACCATCTACATTGATCCACCCTGAACAAATTTCGTGAACATTTCTAACCCCTTCTTCAATTTTATTAACTGAATTCATTACCGCCAGTTCTTCATGACATCCCTCTTCCTTTCTTCAGACTCTCCCAGGGAGTCCATGTATGTTAGCTGCCTTTTTGATATGTCACAGAACTACAAGAAAAGAACAGTTAGTAGTGCGTAATTAATTATAATGCAAGCTGTCTAGAGCTATCAGATAATTAAAGTTAATGCTTTTTGGGGCACTTAATGACAAATTTAATGTTTAAGAATGACTTTTTGGACGAATTATCTTTTTCTTATTAAAATAGGCATAGTAGGTAAATATAAAAATAAGTGCTATACATTTGTTCAAGTGCAGAGGCCAGATTTAGGTATGTATATGGCTGACTATTAACAACAAGAATTACATTAAGTGCTGTGGTGGATAATACAGACTAAGGTTCTCACAACTTTGCATAGGGAAGACTACTCACAAAAAGGGTCCAATGATTTTGATTTTCAAGGACAGCACCAATCACTTTATTGAACTTTCTGAATATGTCCCTCTTCAATGATGAGAAAGTTCATGGGACCAAAAAAGAGAAAATATTAGTTTAAGGCACATTGGGTGGACACAGCTGTTAAAATTATCTTAGGAAACACTGTAATATTTCACATTTGTTCTGTTAAATTCCTTTGAGGTATGTTGATATTTTAGGAACACACCGCACCTTACAAAAATAGTCGCTTTTTGCCCTCTTTGACCCAGACAAAATTTTTGTCAGGAACTGACTACATATCCGAAAGACATTGGGGTAGTCCTTAGAGGAGACAGAGAGAAAGATTTTCAATACCATAAAAACACAACAAACAATTTTGACCATGACAATTAAGGTAACTTCATACCTTACAGTACAAACCCATCAGTGCATCAATAACCTTTTAAAAAGATCAGTAAAATTACTTGGAATTGGGGGACTTTCAGTTCATTCTGAAATGTAATGTTGATGAATATGCTGAAAATATATCTATACACAAACTTACCACATCTGTTATGGCCTGTGGCTCAAAGAGCGCCTTTAAATCTGAGACTGCGATATTGTAGGAGTCAAGGGTTCCTACAAGGGAACCCCAAGGAGAATCTGTGAACACAAAATCCTTTAGTTTTACAATACAGTATGAAGATCTGTGAAGATCTGACAAACATGGAATTCACATTCTTACCGGTCATGTTGAATCTTAAGTTTTCCATACTGGAAAAAGCACACAGACACACAAAACAAAAAAGCAGTGGTTAATTGGGAAAATTAGTCTCTCTCTCTCTCTCTTTTTAAAAGGTTATTAGTGCACTATCTCTCTCTCTCTCTCTCTCTCACACACACACACACTCACTCTCTTTGTGTGAAAAAATGAGGGAAAATGTGTGCATCTCTTTTATTATCTTTACCCTTTATTGTTAGTGAACAATATTCTAGCTAACCCTGTAGTAGCTCATATAGCTACCGCTCTAGGTAGGTACTAGAATGTAAAGATAAATATTAAAGACATGCAGTTAAGGATTTTGTTGAAAATTAGTCTCTCTCTCTCTCTCTCTCTCTCTCTCTCTCTCTCTCTCTCTCCCTGTCTCACACACACACACACACACGCACACACACACACACTCATTCTCTTTGTATGAAAAAAAGGAGGGAAAATGTGTTCATCACAGATCTTTGTGTGACTCACAATGGCAAACAAGTCAGTATTAAAGGATAAGTCTGATGTATTTTTTATTGTTTATATTTTTGTTATTGTCAGCATGGCCTCTATGAAAAGAGCAAAAATGAGTTACTCTTATGAATAAGTATGGTTCAACTAGCCACCAACAGAGCAAGTTCACAGAAAAACTACAATGTTCCTGTTCATTTTATTGATGAATTATTCTGACTACAGCAAAATTACGGCTCTTTTATTATCTTTACCCTTAGCTAGAACAATATTCTAGCTAACCCCGTAGTAGCTCACACAGCTACAGGTCTAGGTAGGTACTAGAATGTAAAGATAAATATTAAATATTAAAGGCATGCAGTTAAGGATTTTGTTGAGTTTTCTGACTATTAATAAATTAATAAATTCAATTAGGAAAACTTAGCTTACCTCTGAAGAAAAGAAGCACAACTGTTTCTGGCTGTCTCTGGGGCCAAAAAGAAATTTTGAGAGAATAACAGGAGCAGCACACTGATGATGTCAGAGGGCTGTGATTGGTTGATCACAATGTTGATCCAGGACCGCAATGTGGTTGCTGATCCAGGAACACGTTCCACTTGGCTAAATCACGTCGTGCTTTGAGAGAGAGGAGGCTTGTGGCAACATACCGAGGCAAGATATGCACTTGAGGAGTTAAAATTGTGGGAGTGAGAGCGGTTTAAAAAATCTTTTCTGGTCTAAAATTATCTTTGCTCTCCACTGTGCCTGATCACATGACACACTGGTGAGACCTGGCAAAGTCTGCAAAACCCCTGACTTTTGGTTTAAATTGCTGAAAAACTATAGAAGATATCACTAAACAATCTGATAACTTTGAAAAAAGTTTTGTGAACATTTTAAAGTTCGAATGGCGTCTGTAGGATAAGGGACGTCCGAGCAGTTGAATGTCAAAGTGACATTTGACATTCAAAGTGACATTTGACATTCAAGTCCGACTGAGTTGGAACAAAGGTTCCAACTCAGTCGGACCATTCGGCCATTATGAATTTTAATGTTTTAAAAGATTATATACAATTGCTGAAACATGTTACATTTCAGAATTCCATTGAAAAATCTACCAAGAGTAAAATCTGCTAGAGGTGGAATTGAACCTACACCCTCATGTGCTTTCAGCAATAAAACTCAAAAAAATAGTTTGGAAATGAAGGCAATTAACTGCATAAGTTGCATGGTGTTTGAAGCATGTGTTCTTATTATGAAGGATGGAAGTATGGTGCAGGATGTTTTGTCCATTGCCCTGTAAAATCAGCAGTGCATAGTGTTTATAGCAAGAAGATAAGGAAGGCCAACTCAGGACAAGTCTAGCGCACCTGCTGAATGACCAGCGATAGTGTCTTTTTGACAAATCTGGTAAAGACAAATTTTCAAGTAAATGATATATGGTCAGACAGGTAATAAGTTATACTTTATACTTTTACACCATTAAACTAGTCAGAAACATTACTTAATCATTTATAACAGTAGTTAAAGCAAAATGTTGATAGAATGTTTGCAAAGAAGTGTCCAACTCAGAACACAGTGACATTATATAACTCAACAACACAGGTAAGTGACAACATATACAGACAGATCTACTCCAAGCATCAAACTAAAAACCTCTG